>NW_022445674.1:1360-2710 GCF_009761245.1 Sapajus apella | reverse complement strand
GTCTGTATATGGCTGGAAATATCTCTTTCCAGATTCTCCAAAGATAGCGTTAGTGAACTGCTACATTCACAAAATTGTTTAACTCTGGAAGTTTAATATACACTTTGACAATCATTCTGTTACATAGCACTGTTTTTGTTTTAGAGACAGATATTTCTCATTAAACCCTAAACTCCCATTTACTCAGGAATATCCAAACGCAGCTTTTTCGAGAAAGGTGTTTCCAAATCGCAGGATCTAAACATAGATGCAACTTCCGAAGTTGAACGAACACACAGTGGAGCAGTTTGAAAGAGACGTTTCTCCTATGATTTAGATGCGATCTTTAATCTAATTATTAAGATTCTGTATATGGCTGGATATATCTCTTTCCAGATTCAACAAATAAAGGGTTAGTGAACTGCTACATTCACACAACTGGTTAACTCTGTAAGTTTAATATACACCTTGACAATGATTCTGCTACATAGCTCCGTTTCTGTTTTAGAGCCAGATATTTCTCATTAAAACCTATACTCCCATTCACTCAAGAGTATCTAAACGCAGCTTTTTGGAGATACATGTTTCTAACTCGCAGAATGTACACATAGATGCAACTTCCGAAGGTGAAGGAACACACAGTGGAGCAGTTTGAAAGAGACGTTTCTCCTATGATTAAGTTGCGACCTTAAAGCTAATGCTTAAGAGTGTCTATATGGCTGGAATTATCTCTTTCCAGATTCTCCAAAGAAAGGGTTAGTGAACTGCTACATTCACACAATTGTTTAACTCTGTAAGTTTAATATACACCTTGACAATCATTCTGCTACATGGCTCCTTTATTGTTTTAGAGACAGATATTTCTCATTATACCCTATACACCCATTCACTCATTAATATCCAAACGAAGCTTTTTGGAGAAACGTGTTTCTAACTCGCAGAATGTAAACATAGATGCAACTTCCGAAGGTGAACGAACACCCAGTGGAGCAGTTTGAAAGAGACGTATCTCTTAAGATTTATATGCGAACTTAAAGCTAACTCTTAAGAGTCTGTATATGGTTGGAAATATCTCTTTCCAGATTCTCCAAAGAAAGGGTTAGTGAGCTGCTTCATTCACAGAATTGTTTAACTGTGTAAGTTTAGTATACACCTTGACAATCATTCTGCAACACAGCTCCGTTTTTGTTTTAGAGCCAGATATTTCTCAATAAACCCTATACTCCCATTCACTCAGGAATATCCAAACGCAGCTTTTTCGAGAAACGTGTTTCTAACTCGCAGGATCTAAACATAGATGCAACTTCCGAAGTTGAACGAACACACAGTGGAGCAGTTTGAAAGAGACGTTTCTCCTATGATTTAGATGCG
>NW_022445674.1:0-1350 GCF_009761245.1 Sapajus apella | reverse complement strand
GTCTGTATATGGCTGGAAATATCTCTTTCCAGATTCTCCAAAGATAGCGTTAGTGAACTGCTACATTCACAAAATTGTTTAACTCTGGAAGTTTAATATACACTTTGACAATCATTCTGTTACATAGCACTGTTTTTGTTTTAGAGACAGATATTTCTCATTAAACCCTAAACTCCCATTTACTCAGGAATATCCAAACGCAGCTTTTTCGAGAAAGGTGTTTCCAAATCGCAGGATCTAAACATAGATGCAACTTCCGAAGTTGAACGAACACACAGTGGAGCAGTTTGAAAGAGACGTTTCTCCTATGATTTAGATGCGATCTTTAATCTAATTATTAAGATTCTGTATATGGCTGGATATATCTCTTTCCAGATTCAACAAATAAAGGGTTAGTGAACTGCTACATTCACACAACTGGTTAACTCTGTAAGTTTAATATACACCTTGACAATGATTCTGCTACATAGCTCCGTTTCTGTTTTAGAGCCAGATATTTCTCATTAAAACCTATACTCCCATTCACTCAAGAGTATCTAAACGCAGCTTTTTGGAGATACATGTTTCTAACTCGCAGAATGTACACATAGATGCAACTTCCGAAGGTGAAGGAACACACAGTGGAGCAGTTTGAAAGAGACGTTTCTCCTATGATTAAGTTGCGACCTTAAAGCTAATGCTTAAGAGTGTCTATATGGCTGGAATTATCTCTTTCCAGATTCTCCAAAGAAAGGGTTAGTGAACTGCTACATTCACACAATTGTTTAACTCTGTAAGTTTAATATACACCTTGACAATCATTCTGCTACATGGCTCCTTTATTGTTTTAGAGACAGATATTTCTCATTATACCCTATACACCCATTCACTCATTAATATCCAAACGAAGCTTTTTGGAGAAACGTGTTTCTAACTCGCAGAATGTAAACATAGATGCAACTTCCGAAGGTGAACGAACACCCAGTGGAGCAGTTTGAAAGAGACGTATCTCTTAAGATTTATATGCGAACTTAAAGCTAACTCTTAAGAGTCTGTATATGGTTGGAAATATCTCTTTCCAGATTCTCCAAAGAAAGGGTTAGTGAGCTGCTTCATTCACAGAATTGTTTAACTGTGTAAGTTTAGTATACACCTTGACAATCATTCTGCAACACAGCTCCGTTTTTGTTTTAGAGCCAGATATTTCTCAATAAACCCTATACTCCCATTCACTCAGGAATATCCAAACGCAGCTTTTTCGAGAAACGTGTTTCTAACTCGCAGGATCTAAACATAGATGCAACTTCCGAAGTTGAACGAACACACAGTGGAGCAGTTTGAAAGAGACGTTTCTCCTATGATTTAGATGCG
>NW_022445673.1:0-2710 GCF_009761245.1 Sapajus apella | reverse complement strand
TGCTGTGTGTTCGTTCACCTTAGGAAGTTGCATCTATGTTTAGATTCAGAGAGTTAGAAACACGTTTCTTCTTAAATCTGCATTTGGTTACTCCTGAGTGAATGGCAGTATAGGGTGTAATGAGAAATATCTGGCTGTAAAACAAAAACGAAGCTACGTAGCGGAATGATTGTCAAGCTTGTACTCAAAATAGAGAATTAAACTGATGTGTGAAAGTAGCAGTTCAGAAACCCTTTATTGCGAGAATCTGGAAAGAGATATTGCCAGCCATATACTGGCTCATAAGAATTAGTGGTAAGAACGCGTCTAAACTCTGAGAGAAGCATCTCTTTCAAACTGCTCTGCTGTGTGTTCGTTCAACTTAGGAAGTTGCATATATGTTTAGATTCAGCGAATTAAAAACACGTTTCATGAAAAAACTGCGTTTGGATACTCCTGAGTGAATGGGAGTATAGGGTGTAATGAGAAATATCTGGCTCTAAAACAAAAACGGACCTATGTAGAAGAATGATTGCCAAGGTGTGTATTCAACTTACAGAGTTAGAGAGATTTGTGAATGTAGCAGTTCAGAAACCCTTTCTTTGGAGAATCTGGAAAGAGATATTTCCAGCCATATACAGGCTCATAAGAATTAGCTTTACGATCGCGTGTAAACCACAGGAGAAACGTCACTTTCAAACTGCTCTGCTTTGTGTTCGTTCACCTTAGGAAGTTGCATCTATATTTAGATTCAGCGAGTTAGAAACACGTTTCTTCTAAAATCTGCGTTTGGATATTCCTTAGTGTATGGGAGTATAGAGTGTAATTAGAAATATCTGGCTCTAAAACAACAACGGAGCTATGTAGCAGGATGATTGTCAAGGTGTATATTAAACTTACAGAGTTAAACAATTGTGTGAATGTAGCAGTTCACTAACCCTTTCTTTGGAGAATGTGGAAAGAGATATTTCCAGCTATATGTAGTCTCCTAAGAATTAGCTTTAAGATCGCATCTAAATCACAGGAGAAACCTCTCTTTGAAACTGCTCCACTGTGTGTTCGTTCACCTTAGGAAGTTGCATGTATGTTTAGATTTTTCGAGTTAGAAACACGATTCTCCAAAAAGCTATGTTTGGGTATTCCTGAGTGAATGGGAGTATAGCGTGTAATGAGAAATATCTGGCTCTAACACAATAACCGAGTTGTGTAACAGAATGATAGTCAAGGTGTATATTTAACTTACAGAGTTAAACAGATGTGTGAATGCAGCAGTTCAGAAACACTTTCTATGGAGAATACGGAAAGAGATATTTCCAGCCATATACAGGCTCTTAAGGATTAGCTTTAAGATCGAGTCTAAACCACAGGAGAAACGTCTCTTTCAAACTGCTCTACTGTGTGTTCTTTCACCTTAGGAAGTTGCATCTAGGTTTAGATTCAGCGAGGTAGAAACACGTTTCCCCTAAAGGCTGTGTTTGTATATTCCTGAGTAATGGGAGTATAGGGTGTAATGAGATACATCTGGCTCTAAAACAAAAACGGACCTATGTAGCAGAATGATTGTCAAGGTGTATATTCAACGTAGAGAGTTAAACAGATATGTGAATATAGCAGTTCAGAATAGCTTTCTTTGGAGAATCTGGAAAGAGATATTTCCATCCATATACAGGCTCATAAGAATTAGCTTTTAGATCGCGTCTAAACCACAGGAGAAACGTCTCTTTCAAACTGCTCTGCTGGGCGTTCGTTCACCTTAGAAAGTTGCATTTATGCTTCGATTCAGCGAGTTAGAAACACGTTTCTTCTAAAAGCTGCGTTTCGATATCCCTGAGTGAATGGGAATAATGGGTGTAATGAGAAATATCTGGCTCTAAAAGAAAAGCGGAGCTATGTAGCAGAATGATTGTTAACGTGTATGTTCAACTTACAGAGTTAAACACATGTGTGAATGTAGCAGTTCAGAAACACTTTCTTTGGAGAATCTGGAAAGAGATAATTCCAGCCATATACAGGCTCATAAGATTTAGCGGTAAGATCACGTCTAAACCACAGGGGAAACGTCTCCTTCAAACTGCTCTGCTGTGTTTGGTTCACATTAGGAAGTTGCATCTATGTTTAGATTCAGCGAGTTAGAAACAGGTTTCTTCTAAAAGCTGCGTTTGGATATTCCTGGGTTACTGGGAGTATAGGGTGTAATGAGAATTATCTGGCTCTTAAACAAAAATGAGCTATGTAGAAGAATGACTGTCAAGGTGTGTATTCAACGTACAGAGTTAGACAGATGTGTGAATGTAGCAGTTCAGAAACCCTTTCCGTGGAGAATCTGGAAAGAGATATTTCCAGCCATATACAGGCCCATAAGAATTAGCTTTGAGATCGCATCTAAACCACAGGAGAAACGTCTCTTTCAAACTGCTCTGCTCTGTGTTCGTTCACCTTAGGAAGTTGCATCTATGTTTAGATTCAGCGAGTTGGAAACACGTTTCTTCTAAAAGCTGCGTTTGGATATTCCTGGGTGAATGGGAGTAATGGGTGTAATGAGAAATATCTGGTTCTAAAAGAAAAGCGGAGCTATGTAGCAGAATGATTGTCAAGGTGTATATTAAACTTACATAGTTAAAAAATAGTGTGAATGTAGCAGTTGAATAACCCTTTCTTTGGAGAATCTGGAAAGAGATATTTCCAGCAATATAGAGACTCTTAAGAATTAGCTATAAGATCACGTCTAAAT
>NW_022445672.1:0-2951 GCF_009761245.1 Sapajus apella | reverse complement strand
ACACTTCAGAGCAGTTTGGTATAGACGTTTCTCCTGTGGTTTAGACGTGATCTTACCGCTAATTCTTATATGTCTGTATATGGCTGGAAATATCTCTTTAAAGATCATCCAAAGAAGGGTTTTCTCAACTGCTACATTCACACATCTGTTTAACTCTGTCAGTTGAATATACACCTTGACAATCATCCTGCTAGATAGCTCCGTTTTTGTTTTAGAGCCAGATATTTCTAAATACACCCCATCCTCCCATTCACTCAGGAATAACCAACCGTAGCTTTTAGAATAAACGTTTTTCTAACTTGCTGAATCTAAACATACTTGCGACTTCCTAAGGTGAAGGAAAACACAGCAGAGCAGTTTGAAAGAGACCCTTCTCCTGTGGATTAGACGCGATCTTACTACTAATTCTTATGTGCCTCTATATGACTGGAAATATATCTTTAAAGATTCTCCAAAGAAAGGGTTTCTTAACTGCTACATTCACACACCTGTTTAACTCTGTCAGTTGAATATACACCTTGACAATCTTTCTGCTGGATAGCTCCGTTTCTGTTTTACAGCCAGAAATTTCTCATTACACCCTATAACACCATTCACTCAGGAATATCCAAACACAGCTTTTAGAACAAACGTGTTTCTAACTCCCTGAAACTTCCACAGATGAACGAACACACAGCAGAGCAGGTTGAAAGAGACGTTTTTCCTGTGGTTTAGACGCGATCTTACCGCTAATTCCTATGAGCCTGTATATGGCTGGAAATATCTCTTTCTAGATTCTCCAAAGAAAGGGGTTCCAACCTGCTGCATTCACTTTTCTGTTTAAGTCTGTAAGTTGAATACACATCTTGACAATCATTCTGCTAGATTGCTTCGTTTTTATTTTAGAGGCAGATATTTCTCATTACACAGTATACTCCGTTTCACTCAGGAATATCCAAACGCAGCTTTTAGAAGAAACCTGATTCTAAGACTCGGAATCTAAGCATAGATGCAACTTCCTAAGATGAAAGAACACCCAGCAGAGCAGTTTGAAAGAGTCGTTTCTCCTGTGGATTAGAGGCGATCTGCCGCTAATTCTTATGTGCCTGTATAGGGTTTTAAATATCTCTTTCTAGATTCTCCGAAGAAAGGGTTTCTGATCTGCTACATTCACACATCTGTTTAACTCTCTCAGTTGAATATACACCTTGACAATCATTCTGCTAGATAGCTCCGTTTTTGCTTTACAACCAGATATTTCTCATTACATTCTTTACTCCCATTCACTCAGGAATATACAAACGCAGCTTTTAGAAGAAACGTGTTTCTAACTCGCTGAATCTAAACATAGATGCAACTAAGAAAGGTGAACGAACATACAGCAGAGGAGTTTGAAAGAGACGTTACTCCTGTGGTTCAGACGCGATATTACCGCTAATTTTAAGTGCCTGTATATGGCTGGAAATATCTCTTTCTAGGTTCTCAAAAGAAAGGGTTTCTGAACTGCTACATTCACACATCTGTTTAACTCTGTAAGTTGAAAATACACCTTGACAATCATTCTGCTAGAAAGCTCCGTTTTTGTTTTAGAGCCAGAAATTTCTCATTACACCCTATATTCCCATTCAGTCAGGAATACCCAAACGCAGCTTTTACAAGAAACGTGTTTCTGACCCGCTGAATTTAACATGATGCAACTTCCTTCGGTGAATGAAGAAAGGGTCAGAGAAGTTTGAAAGAGACGTTTCCCCTATGGTGTAGACGCGACCTTACCGTTCATTCTTATATGTCTGTATATGGCTGCAAATATCTCTTTCAAGATTCTAAAAAAAAAGGGTTTCTGAACTGCTACAGTCACACGTCTGCTTACCACTGTAAGTTGAAAATACACCTTGACAATCATTCTGCTAGATAGCGCCGTTTTTGTTCTGGAGCCAGGTATTTCTCATTACACCCTATACTGCCATTCACTGAGGAATATCCAAATGTACCTTTTAGAAGCAACGTGTTTCTAACTTGCTGAATCGAAACATGGATGCAACTTCCAAAGGTGAACGAACACCCAGCAGAGCAGTTTGAAAGAGACGTTTCTCCTGTGGTTTAGACACGATCTTACCGCTAATTCATATGTGCCTCTATATGGCTGGAAATATCTCTTTGTAGATTCTCAAAAGGAAATGTTTCGGAACTGCTACATTCACACATCTCTTTAACTCTACAAGGTGAATATACATCTTCAAAATAATTCTGCTAGGTAGCTCCGTTTTTGTTTTGGAGCCAAATATTTCTCATTACACCGTATACTCCCATTCACTCAGGAATATTCAAACGCAGCTTTYATAAGAAAAGTGTTTCTATCTCGCTGAATATAAACATGGATGCAACTTCATAAGGTGAATGAACACACAGCACAGCGGTTTGAAACAGATGTTTCTGCTGTGGTTTAGACGAGATCTTACCGCTAATTCTTATGAGCCTATTTATAGCTGGAAATATCTCTTTCCAGATTCTCCAAAGAAAGAGCGTCTGAACTGCTACTTTCACACATCTGTTTAACTCTGTAAGGTGAATAAACACCTCGACAATCATTCTGCTACATAGCTCCGTTTTTGTTTTAGAGACACATATTTCTCATAACACCCTATGCTCCCATTGATTCAGGAATACCCAAATGCAGCTTTTAGAAGAGTCATGTTTCTAACTTGCTGAATCTAAACATAGATGCAACTTCCAAAGGTTAACGAACACACAGCAGAACAATTTGAAAAAGACGTTTCTCCTGTGGTTTACGTGCGATCTTACCGCTAATTCTCAGGAGCCTTTATATGGCTGGAAATATCTGTTTCCAGATTCTCCAAAGAAAGGGTTTCTGAACTGCTACATGCACACGTAGGTTTCATTCTGTAAGTTCAATATACACCTTGACAATCACTGTATTAGATAGTTCCGTTTTTGTTTTAGAGCCAGATGTT
>NW_022445671.1:0-2711 GCF_009761245.1 Sapajus apella | reverse complement strand
TCCTAGTGCCCTTTGATGACGGTGGCAGAAAGCTGGTTCTGGAATCAGATGACTGAGGATGAGAATGCAGCTCCCCTCTGCAGGTCAACCTAGGCAGAGGGGAAGTTTCTCAAACCCTTCAAGTCATCGATGACATTTTCTCATATACAAAATGTGGAAAAAAGTAGCACCTACGTCACAAAATTGTCTTAAGAGAATAAAACAGATAAGGTATGTAGAATATTTCATGCTATAGTTAATCCAAAGTGTTTAATATACTAATAGATATTAGAGGTATTATTTGAATTAAATAATAAGTAATGGAAATATCAATGTCATCAAATCTGCTGATTTATTACTTAGTGTCTGCTAGGGCTGCCATTACAAAGTACCACAGTCTGGGTGGCTTCAGCAACAGAAATCTATTTTGTCACAATTCTGGAGGCCAGATGTCCAAGATCAAGGTGTCAGCAGGGTTGATTTTGTTTTGTCTTTATTCTTCACCATCTTATCCTTGCATCTTCACATGGTCTTTCCTCTTTATCTGTCTGTGTTTTAATCTCCTCTACTTATCAGAGTACCAGTTATATTGGATTAAATCCCACTCCAACAAACTCATTTAAACTTACTTTTCTTTTTAAAAACCCAATCCTCAAAGATAGTCACATTCTTAGGCACTGAATGTTAGGATATCAAACATATTTCTTTTTGGGAGAAACATAATTCAGGCTATGATAATCAGTAATAGATGTCACACCCATTATAAGTAATATCTAAGTTAATCATGATCAATTGTATAACCATAACAACTCTCCGACCCTTCTTTTTTTTTTTTGAAACATGGTCTTGCTATACTCCCCGGGCTGGAATGCAGTGGCATGATCTCGGCTCATGGCAACCTTGATCTCCTGGGCTCAAGCGATCCCCCAATATCAGCCTCCTGAATAGCTGGGACTATAAGCACATGACACCACATCCAGCTAATTTTTATTTTTTTGTAGACACAGGGTTTCTCCATGTTACTTAGGCTGTTCTCAAACTCTTGGGCTCAAGTGACCCACCTGCTCTGGCCTCCCAAATTGCTGGGATTACAGGCATGAGTCACTGTGCCTGGACACTTGCCCTTGTTTTATGACTGTATGTCCTCAACTTCTACAATTTGACTGGCAGTGCCTCCAATGAAACTGATAAATATTTATGCCCCATTGCCATCAGACTCAGTCATGTGACTTGATTCAGTCAGTGCAAAATGAGCATGTGTACACACTCCACTTCCAAGCAGAAGTTTTAAGAGCCATTGATGATTTTCTTTAGATATCTTACTCTTTTCTGTCTACCGCAAGAACCACATATCTCAGATAAGGGCTGCTTCTTCAGCCCAGTGCCCGGAATGAGCACTTCTCAACTTTCAGTGAGGCTGATCAGGCAGAGGTGCCTAAATGAGGAGCTACTGCTAATGCATAAAGTCAAGTGACAAGTATACTGGGATTTGGAGGGATTATTGCTTCACTGAAGCTGCCTAATGTGATCACCAACAATACATAACCCACAGATGTATGTATAGCTTATTCCTTTTCCTCATAGAAATCATAGAAACCCGATATGCCATTGGTCATGTAATTCTAATAAATCCAAACTGTAAAAAGAGGAGCAGAGTGTCAACAATTTCATGAGGGATCAAAAACTTATTTATTAAACATTCTTAGTACTTTTTCCATTTATATGTAAGAACATGGCACCTTCCCTCATGCTTACATTTTATCTCACATATAAAGAAGTTACAGATTTCACAGTTGGAATGGCAACTTTTACAGCCCTGCTTTCCCTGTTATAGAGAGAAATCCTCTTCTGTTCTTGGAGAATCACAGTGGATACAGAAAATTAGAACTGTCTACCCTAACTTGACAAACACAAGGATTCTCCAATGCAGTATAACTTCATTCACAATAGTGTCAAATGTACCAAAACACATGCTAGGTTCACAACTCAAACAACCATCGTTTAACTTTCTTCTAGTTCCCAGTTTCTGGGTGAAGGTGACAATTGAGCCAGACTGTAAGGAATGAGCAGGATTTTGGCTGGTGAGACAAGAGGAGGACATAAAAGGCAGATGGTACAGCTGAAACAAAGGCACAAAGTGTGCTGGAATATAAACAGTTGAGGGTGGTTGTGACAGTGGGTCGAGGAGTGGCTACAGATAGGACTGACAATCAGCTGGAAGGCCATCCTCAGAGCCAGTGTCCTTGATTCTACCCCACAAAAAACTCAGCAGCAACAGGTAAACACTTCTAAGTTGTATAGACCACAAATGTATATATTCCTGATTTTAAAATGGCTTCTCTTTAATACATTCCTTGGCATAGCAGATAAAAACATGGGCGTTTTCAACAGATAGCTCAATTTCATACTAGGGCTCTGCCATCGGTTTGCACTATCCATCCTGGGTACATTGAGTAACCTGCCTGACTGAGACTCAGTTGCCTCTTCTGAATAATGGTGATAATAGTGAGCATCATTCTTGTAAATGAGGCTCGTTGGCTATAAAGATGCATGTAAATTTTTGAAGATATTCGAGTCAAAAGTAAAAGGTCGAGAAATGGCACTTTCTGAAACCGTTATCACAATTATTCAGAAATGAAAGCTTAGTCATATGCGCCCCAGAGATTTAACCACCTACACTACAGTCCTTAGTTGTGCTGACATTCTAAACACTGCTTCTTATCTGTTCTAAA
>NW_022445670.1:0-2712 GCF_009761245.1 Sapajus apella | reverse complement strand
GGTGAATAAACAGCCACGTTGCCCACACAAAGCCTGTCTAGGGGGGGGTTCTCTTCATTCAAAGTGCAAATTTTCAACACCCTGGAGGCAGAAGTGGCAGTGAGACAAGATCCCTCCACTGCACTCCAGCCTGAGCAACAGAGCAAGATTCCACCTCAAAAATAAAAATAAAACACAAAGATTATGAGGCTAGCAGAGGCTGTGACCAAGCACATGACCCAAGCCTTGTCGGCAATAGCTGAATTGGAACTAGGTTATCACGTTCATAGGGTGCCATTATGGCCTCCTGATTACAAGATCCAAAGTGAGACTGGCACTTCCATTAACATGTACATATGTTTGTCTGCAATCTATGTATGGGCATTTTCATGCATCAAATTTTGCCAGGAATCTCTCATATTATCTTTTATTATAGTCACAAAATTCTAGGCTCTTCAGTATAAATACTTGCCTTTTTATAGTTGAACGCTGGGGATGCAAGCAATTTTCCACACAGCCAGCACCTACATTTCCCAAATGTGGTTTTCACCGTGTATTGGGATTTACTCGGGGTGGCTGGCAAAATAGGATGGAAATATTAGGGAAAGTTAAAAATTTATAGTCTCAAACCTTTTGGGAGGCAGAAAGGTTTTTTTGGAATGGGCTAAAGACAGCCAGTTCATTACGTTAAAATTTTAAGTCACAGGGTAAAACATAGGGACAATGAAGCTTCCCCAGTGGCCTGTTTACCCACATCCCGTTGTCTCTATAACTGTTCACTCATGTAAACCCTGTGCTAAACAGCCCTCTCAGCAGGAGGTCGAAGGGGAATTACACGTGAAGGGTGTTTTCTCTGGGCCCAAAACCAAAAGCTTTTATCATTCAAAACCACTCTTTGAACCATGTTAATTATCCACAAGTGTGTTAACTTAAAGCCTCTGTTATTCAATCTATACCAAATAAATATAAGAAGGTACAGGGAGTCATGGCCATGTTCGCTAAAACCACCCTCTAAAAGCAGTTAACAAACATCCCCACCCCATTCAAAATCGCTGTACTGGTTGTGAGTGCATTCATTCATCTGTGCCTAAGTCGGGGTCTGTGAAACAAATCTCCATGGGTGGTGTGGCTGTTTTATTGTTTGAATTCGTGTTGCATGACGTTAACCTGCATCTCTCCCAGCTGCACTCCCACCTGAGAGGCAGCCAGGCTAACAATACCGCCGGGAGCAAGTCTCCTCGAAGGAGAAGAAAACACTGGCAGGATGTGACATTCTTAAGTGTGAGGACTTTTCCCAGGTCTAAAGTTTCTGAAGGTGGCAGTTTGTGTCTCAGTCTCCATGGGGTCCAGAATTTGCTGCACAGCAGGAGGTGACAAGGAGCTGCTGGATTCTTGGGTGACATTAACACTGGACGTGTGCTTGCTCTAAGCTTCAGAAGTCACACCCTCCCTGGGTTGGTTTTTGTTGTTGTATTTTTTTTTTTTTTTTTGAGACGGAGTCTTGCTCTGTCTCCCAGGCTGGAGTGCAGTGGTGTGATCTCAGCTCACTGCAACCTCCACCACCTGGGTTCAAATGATTTTCCTGCCTCAGCCCCCTGACTAGCTGGGATTACAGTGACTGGCCACCGCACCAGCTAATTTTTGTATTTTTAGTAGAGATGGGGTTTCACCATGTTGGCCAGGCTGGTCTTGAGCTCCTGACCTCGTGACCCACTGCATCGACCTCCCAAAGTGCTGAGATTACAGGTGTGAGCCACCATGCCCAATCTTTTTTTCTTCTTTAGAGATGGAGTCTTGCTCTGTCACCGAGGCTGGAGTTCAGTGGCACAATCTCAGCTCAATGCTGCAACCTCTGCCTCCTGGGTTCAAGAGAGTCTCCTGCCTCAGCCTCCTGAGTAGCTGGGACTATGTGTGCCACTATACCTGGCTAATTTTTGTCTTTTTAGTAGAGACAGGGTTTCACCATGTTGGTCGGACTGGTCTCAAACTCCTGACCTCAGGAAAACCACCTGCCTCAGCCTCCCAAAGTGCTGGGATTACAGGCATGAGCCACCACACCTGGACCTACCCTGCATCTCAATGTCCACAAATATTATAAATCACCTGCTTAACTGTCTAGGATTTTCAACTAATTGTCCAATGTCTAGATGAAGGTGCTTTCAAATATTTATAATAGGTCAGGATGTGGACTAGGATGTTTTATCAATTAATTGGTTGGTTCCAAAGATGTAAAACTTTGAATCTGAAATAGGGCTGGAGAATTCAGCAAGGTAATATCAATTCCACATGAGCCTTTGAAGATCAATTGTGCCATCTGCCTCACAGGAAGCATTGGCATGTGATTTTTCCTTACTAACATGGACTTTAATTTCATTTAGCTACTGTTCTTTTGATTCATGATTTGAAAACCATTTTGTCTTTTGAAAAACCATACTAGCCAGGCACAGTGCCACATGCCTGTAATCCCAGCACTTTGGGAGGCTGAAGCAGGTGGATCACAAAGTCAGGAATTCTAGACCAGCCTGACCAACATGGCGAAACCCCGTCTCTGCTACAAATACAAAAATTAGCTGGACACGGTGATGGGTGCCTGTAATCCCAGCTACTCAGGAGGTTGAGGCAGGAGAATCGCTTGAACCCAGGAGGCAGAGGTTGCATGCAGTGAGCCAAGATTGTGCCACTGCAATCCAGCATGGGTGACAGAGCAAGACTCTGTCTCAAAAAAAAATAAAA
>NW_022445669.1:0-2712 GCF_009761245.1 Sapajus apella | reverse complement strand
GGATGATAAAAATTGTTTTGGCAGAAGATAAATCATTGCATATGGGCATGGGCAGTAATGCCCAAACACATTTACCATAACAAATGGCTTCATGAAAATATTTTGGTCAGTACATCTTATTTTGGCATACTGAGAGGTGGTTGCCTATCTGTGTGATGGCATTGAAAGAATGGACATCTCGTGGGTCAGCATTGCTTAATCCATTCAGAGGGAGCTCTCTGGAGAGTGGCCATCCTTGCTGTTTGGCCTTCATACTGAGGCATACCCAGAGATTATTGAGGATAAAAATTTGGTTTGGGGATAAACCATTTTTTTGTAATTTTAGTAAATGGATTATGAAACACATAAGCAACAAGAAGAGAAAAATGCATTGGGACTTCAAAATACAAAACCTTTTTCTGACATGGTTATGCCAAATGGGGAGAGTTATATTATTTTTGCTTCAATCAATTGTTGTGAAGTTCAAAAGAGATAATATAAGTGGACATACTTTGCAACCTCAGAGGTTTTGCTCCCTGGAGCAAAGGCAAAACAGCACCATGGAGAGAAAGGATGTTTACCACAAGTGTTTCAGAACCAGTGAACTGCATTATCTCCAAATCATTAAATAATTGTTTAATTATCCTCTCAACATGCCAACATTTATGTTTCACTTCCTTAGTTTCCTTTTTACTCCTTCATGGTATGTCTTTCTGCTTGAATCCATTTAGTGCACTTGCTTAGGAACCTCCCCAGCAGAGGGTTTCAGCCAAGGAACCCCTACTCTTAGTTGGGGTTCATTGAAGCTGTGGCCAAGTCGAGTCTACAATAGTAGTCAATGAGTGCTGCTCATTTCCCTGCTCACCTGCTCGGCTGCTGTGCCATAAAGGGAGCTCATCACAAAGAATTTGTATATATCTATATATATCTGTCTATATATCTACATCTATATATATATGTATACATCTGTGAATCTAGGTTTTTATGGGATGGAGATGGGAATTGCATTTTCTGTTGATAGTAGAAATGCAGTGATTACATATATAATTATATATTTATTATATATATTATATATATTTATTATATATAATATATATTATATATAATATATATTTTATATATAATCACTGCATTTCTACTATCAATAGAAAATGATATTCTAATCATATATATAATCTATATATGATTATATATATAGATTATATATATATAATCACTGCATTTCTACTATCAGTAGAAAATGCAGTTCCCATCATATATATATGTATATATATGTCACACACACACACACACACGTATACTGTGTATATATACACACACATATATCCATATATGTATATAAAATCTCACAGTACATATATTCCTCTACCCTGACACACACCTACCACTGTTTCTTATCCCTACACACAAAATTTGTTACTTTATGAGACTCAGTGGTTTGCTTTCATATTTGGAGTGAGAGTAGAATACATGTCTTGATGGTAACTATCACCCTAGGTTGAAAAGTGTGAACATTTAACAAAACCTCACATAGAGCAGTGAACTTGCTTTTTGAATTAGTTTGCTGGGGCTACCACAACAAAATGCCGCAGCGCGGGTGGCTTCAACAACAGAAATGTATTCCTCACAGTCCTGCCTGGAGGCTGGAAGTCTAACGTTAAGATGTCAGCAGGTTCATTTTCTCCTGAGGGCTCTCTCCCTGGCTTGCAGATGGCCACCTTCTCCTGGTATCCTCACATGACCTTTCCCTTGTGCATGTGCATTCCTGTGCCTTCTCTTCTCATAAGGACACCAAGCAGAGTGGATTAGGAACCACTCTTACTGATTCATTCAACCTTAATTCCCTCTTTAAGACCCTGTCTCCAAATAATAGTCATAGATTTTCTAAGGTACTAAGGGTTAGGGTTTTGACATACAAATCTGCAGGGGCATAATTTAGTCCATAGATTCCTCCAGCATATTCACATGGGCTATTGAGAGTAGTCGTCCAGGTTCCACAGGGATAGAGAAGTCTGTATCAGAAACAACACTCATATTAGACCCAGAAGTCCCGGAGATTGGGTGCTGGAGTCTCATTATTTAGCTGGCTGTGTGATCTTGAGCCAAACAGTTAATTTCCTTAGGCTCAGTTGCCTTGCCTATGAAAGATAAGCTGTCAGTGTTTTGCCATTATTATTATTAATATTATTATTACATGTAATTATGAGTATTTGGTTGCCTAAAGTACCTATATGAAGAAGTTCTGTGAAATACTATGTACTGCTTCATTGCATAGTATTTTTATAGCTAATCCTCTGACTGGCCACTTTTCTTTGTGTTTGAGAGATAATGTAGTGTTTAAGAGCAATATCTGTGAAGGCAGACAGACCTGAGTTGGAATTTCAGTCCATTGACTTCTTGTCTTCATCAATTTTGTTAATGAACAGTCGTTTTTTGGCTTATGGCTGTGAAGGCCGGGAAATCCAAAACTATGGGGCTGCACCTGGCAAGGGCCTCCTTGCTGGATCGTGCTCCTTTTATGACCAGCCCAGTCCCATGAAAACGGTAGTAATCTATTCACCCTCATGCCCCACCTCCCAACACTGTTACTTTGGGGATCAAGTTTCCAACACATGCCTTTGGGGGAACAGATTCAAACCACAGCACTTCCTTTGTGTAATTATTTAATTTTAAAAGATCCAGTTTTCTTTTATGTAAAATAGTGCAAATAATATAAACAACCACACGAAATTC
>NW_022445668.1:1067-2713 GCF_009761245.1 Sapajus apella | reverse complement strand
GGCCCCCAGCAGCCACCAAAGGTTGAGACAGAAGTGCACAGCAGGGCATTCACTGCTGGGTCCCCCTGGGGTGGCCGGAGAGTCACAGGTCATATTGGGGACACAGCTTCAGCATTGAAACCTCAATGTGAAAGTTGAAGTTTTGTGTTACTTACAGATCCACAAGCTAGGCAGAGGGACCAGAGAGGGCAGACAGCAGTCGGTTGTCCCGGGCCTCCTGTAGCAAGAGCAGCCGTGCAAAAACAGGAGAGGACTTCCTATTTAAGGTTCATTTGGGATCAGGTGTCCTAATATCCGGGGTTACTTTCTGTTAAGTGCATTATTCAATAACTCCGGTGGCAAGGGCAGTTGAGAAATTCAGTGGGAAGCTGGGCTCCAAACAGGAGTCCACAGAGGGACTGACCCCTCATCTACCTTGCTCAGCCCTGGCCAGGCCCAGGCAGCAACCAACTATGGATTCTCCATGACTCCTAAGACATTGACCCTGTGATACCTGTGCTGGTAGCTGAGGCTGAACTACCTGGACCCAGGGAAAATTTAAAGCCTCCAGGAAAGGCCAGCTTGCCTATTATAGTGTACACTCGGTAAGGGGACTAGGGAAAAAGTGCCAGCCTACACCCTGAGGAGGATTTGGGATTTTGCTCTGAATCAGCCTCTGCAGGCCCTGGGGTCTAACCATAAAAACACACCAAAGCCATTCAGCCAAGCCAAGACGTGGTGAACACCTGGGTGATGCTGAATAGCAGGTCAGGTTTGTTGGACTCTCCTGAGATGAGCGAGTGCACGCAGCACATTGTGTCCCATGGGGAACAGATACCTCCTTGCCTGGCAGCGAGATGCTTCAAGACTAAACAATTGTCTACGAGTAAGATTTAAAGTGTTTTCCGTAATCTTAAGGTGGGATGAGGCGTCTCAGGTCTCATTAGGGGTGGTCGCTGTTGCAGAGCAGTGGGGTCGGCTGTCACTCTGAGGAAGCAGTGAGTTCCTGACCTGCAGCTGGCCCAGGAATTTCACCATTCGAGGAAGTGGGCACTGGTCTCGTCCCAGCAGAGGAACAAATTAGGGCAATTTGGGGAACTGGGACCAGGAAGTGGTTTTAGGTTCTAGGGCATTAGTAGGTTCCCTGTGAGGACCCAGTGGATGTGGATATAGAGGAAAAATGAGAAGGGGTGGTGTGGACGTGGGGAAGGTTCCAAGGTTGTGGGAACATCCAGTGAGCTGCAGAAGTCAAACCTGGACCAGCCTCCTGCACGCAGAACATTCCAATCCACAGACATTGTCTCAATAACACATGAGAGAGGTATTCCTGGGAGAGCTGGTTAGATTTGGGTGTGGTGCTGCTACACATAAGTCTCAGAAGTCTGTATGTTTGCCTTACTTGTAGGGCTGCCTCACGATCTGACCTAGGCCGTTTGGTTTCCTTGCTATTGGAGATAGAGCTCATGGGGTCACACTGAAGGCAAATGGTGATCTCAGCAAAATACCATTGCACTGGGTCACCTGCAGAGCACTCAACAAAGCCTGAGCTAAGGAAGGAGTATGGCAAGGTCGGAGCATGTGCCAAAAACCAGCGCCATGTGCTGAGGTGGGGAACGTAGCAGGAAGGAGTAAAGGGTATCCTGTAGCAGTGAGGAGAGGCTGGTTTG
>NW_022445668.1:0-1057 GCF_009761245.1 Sapajus apella | reverse complement strand
CACTCGCCAGCTTTCCAGCCTGGGGTGCAAGTTCTGACCAGGGCAGTCCTGTTCTAGCAGCTTTTGGGCTTCGAACCCTGAGTCTGACAGTAGCCCCACAGCCACGGGAACATAAGATACCAGACAAGATCAACCATAAAGAGCACTGACATCTTATAACTCAGGGCTTACTTCCAGATGCTTCCATATTGACATCCATCATGGGGTAAGCTTTCACCAGCATTTCTTCAGAGTCTTTCTCCACCATGACGCAGGCTACGTTTGGGAATGATACGTCCATGTGGTCATCAGCTAATGTAGTCTATGTTCACTGGCTTGAAGGCTTCTCTTTGTTGAGTGACGCAGTCTGTGCCTGGGTCTTGGAGCAGTAATCCCTACACCTGCAGGGAGGGGTGAGTGGGAGACATTAGCTACCTTTCCAAGTAGTCAGAACTGGAGCTTCTGCTGGAAGCAGCACGTCAAGATGCGAGTCGTGGTGTAGAAGAAGCATTTTGGGCCTGCTGGGTGCATTTGGGCCTGGGCCTTCAGTCCTCAGGGGATCATAGCGTGCTATCCATCCACAGTGTGTAGTCCAGTGAAAGTTTGATGTTGAGTTGATGGACCTCTTATGACAATAAGAGGCGTTCTCATGATTGGAGAAAATGGGAGTGATGTTATCTCTAAGGGAAAAAGAACCTGACTCTTCTGTGATTACCAAGGTGTTCACCATGGTGGGTCTGGCCTAATTGTGCTGAGGTGCTGGTGGCCATCAGGTAGAGAATTAAGACAGTTAGGACTCTCGGAAGGAGCTTGGTCCCCTTGGGGTTCCATAGCCCATGCCACAGCTTCAATCGGAATGACTTTAGGAGGCCACTGTGCTGCTTGAGGAGGCTGGTGGCTTGGGGGCGATGGGCCAAGTGAGAGTCCCCTAAACTCTCATGCTGTGAGGCCCATTTCTATGTCATTGCTGCCTTGAAGTGGGGGCCTAGGTCTTAGTTGATGATGTTGGGTGGTTTTCAAGAGGGAAATGTCACAGCAAGAGAGCACCTGCTACACCAAGGGTCTTGGGTTGGAAGCG
>NW_022445667.1:2073-2713 GCF_009761245.1 Sapajus apella | reverse complement strand
TCACAATGTTCATACCAACGTTGATCCATGTAGTAGCACTTGTCAGAATCTCCTTGCTTTTTCAGGCTGAATAATATTCCACTGTATGTCTATATCACAGTTTGTTTATCCACCCTTTGGTCTATTTTTTTTCTTTTCAGACTGAGTCTTGCTCTGTTGCCCAGGTTGGAGTGTAGTGGCACAATCTCAGCTTACTGCAACCTCTGCCGCCCAGATTCAAGGTTTCTTCTGCCTCAGCCTCCTGAGTAGCTGGGATTACAGGTGTGCACCACTATGCCTGGCTAATAATTGTTTTTTTTTTTTTTTTTTTTGAGACAGAGTTTGCTCTTGTTGTCCAGGCTAGAGTGCAATGGCATGATCTTGGCTCACCGCAACCTCCGCAACCTGGGTTAAAGCAATTCTCCTGCCTCAGCCTCTCAAGTAGCTGGGACTACAGGAATTCACCACCACATCCAGCTAATTTTGTATATTTAGCAGAGACGGTGTTTCTCTATGTTGGTCAGGCTGGTCTCAAACTGCCAACCTGAGGTGATCCACCTTCCTTGGCCTCCCAAAGTGCTGGGATTACAGGTGTGAGCTATTGCGCCCAGCCTCATAGGTCTATTTTTTTTTTTTTTTTTTTTTTCTGAGATGGAGTTTT
>NW_022445667.1:0-1973 GCF_009761245.1 Sapajus apella | reverse complement strand
GGATTATAGGCATGCACCACCACACCCGACTAATTTTGTATTTTTAATAGAGACGGGGTTTCTCCATATTGGTTAGGCTGGTCTCAAGCTCCCAACCTCAGGTGATCTTCCCACCTCGACCTCCCAAAGTGCTGGGATTATGGTCCATTTTTTAAAAGGAAATTAACACATAGAGCTTTAAAACCCACCCATGACAGAAGAGGATAGGGTGCCTCTTGTCTCCTGGTGGCCCAAGGGGAGGGCTTCCTTTGGGACTTCCTCCCCTGCCTCCTCCCTGTCCCAGTCCTCTGTCCTTCCCTCAGCAGTGTCCTTCCAGTTGGTCTCTTCTTCTCTGTTCCCACTGCCCAACTCTGGTTTCTTCCCCAATACCTTCTCATCCTCAGGCATTCCTGCCTGGACTCTGCCTCCTAGAAGCTGGCCTGCAAGTGCTGCCAGGGAAGCCACCTAAGGTTCAGCCTCTGCCCTCCCGGCCCTTGGCCTCTGAGGCTGCCCACCAGCTTGTCCCAGCTGACCGTGGCTGATGCGCATCCCCCGGCACCGGATGGACTTCCTTTCCAAACTGCCTAGAGAGCCCTTGTTTCTCCCAAGAGTCAACACAAGTCCTCCTTCCTTAGAAAGGGCCCTGAACTCTTCCCACCAGCCCTACCTGAATTTCTCCCTCTCCTTTGTGCTGCTGCAACAGTGACCCGATTCTGACTCGTGCTCTGTAGCCACGTGGCTACCTTCTAATCTCTTCTAAGATAAGTAAACTCCTGGAAGGAAAAAAACAGGGCCCATTTACCTTTGAGTGTCCCCAGGGCTAGCCAGTGCCCTGCAGAGAAGAAGCCACAGTCAGCAAGTGTGGAATCTGGAAAGCTCTCGGAGGAATCTTTGCCAGGCTCAGGTGCAGAGACCGGACTGGGGGTTGTTATTTAGCTTCTCAGAGCCTCCATTTCTGCAGAGGACTGGAAAAATGGTTTTTCCTCACAGGCTGGCAGAGAGAAGGCAACCAGTGTAAATTAAAGATGGTATTTGATAAACCAGGGTCCCCCTAGGTGAGAGCAGGACGGGCTGTTAGGTGTTAAGAGTCTGTGAAACAATCCCCTCCCCAGGGAAGTGGCAGGGACAGGGCTGGTCCAGAATCACTGAAGGCAGGGTGCCTGGCTTGGGACGAGGGAGGTCCATCTTCCAGCAGGGCAGAGGGCCGGGAGTGCTTTCGTGGTGTCCTGTCCACTGATGCTCAAGGCCCCTGTGCAGTTGGGCTTAGGAACAGCCAAGCTTCATCCTTCCTTCCCAGCCCCAGCTGTTCCTCCCTCTTCCCTCTGTTCCAGCCATTTACTTGGGCTCTTCCTAATGGGCCAAGGCGACAGGGCAGCAGCAGCCACCCCAGGAGAGCCTGGCACTGAGCACAGGTGCACATGCATTTAGCCCTTGTGTGCCAGAGCCATAATGTGGCCTCAGCCTTGGGGGCACAGATTCAGTGTCCCAGTGTGGAAAGGTTCTTCTGATGTGTGCTTTTTTTTTTTTTTTTTTTTTTTTTTTTAGAGATGCATAGAAAGGCTTTATTTGCAGCAGAGGAGGAGTTTAATCAAAGAGGCGAAATCTCATGTCATCGTCTGACTCTTCAGACTCCTCCTTCTTCTCATCTTTCTTCTCTGCTGTATCAGGGGAGGGGGCAGACTGGGGCAGCAGAGATGGCCACAGCCGGCGGGAATGCTGGCAACCTTCCCGATACCCTGGGCAATCATATCCTCAATGTTCTTTCCATTCAGCTCACTGATAACCTTGTTGAGTCAGTCGTCGTCTGCCTCTCTGCCCACGCTGTCCAGGATCTTCTTGATGTTCTTGGCACTGGGGGAGGGCTTACCCCTGGGGCAGCCAGCAGGTAGGAGGCAATGTAGTGCATGTTGGTGGCATCTGCAGTGGCAGCAGCAGAGAGATCTCACGCGTGCGACTTCAGTGGCATCAGGGAGGAAAGGCTTTTTTTTTTTTTT
>NW_022445666.1:0-2713 GCF_009761245.1 Sapajus apella | reverse complement strand
TCAGGAGGCTGAGGTAGGAGAATTGCCTGAACCCAGGAGGTGGAGGTTGCGGTGAGCCGAGATCGCGCCATTGCACTCCAGCCTGGGTAACAAGAGCGAAACTCTGTCTCAAAAAAAAAAAAAAAAGAAAGTAAGTAGTGCCCAAAGAATGATGGCATAAGTCAAGAGGACACATGGGCCAGCTCAAACGAGCTCCACTGGCCAAATCTGTGACAACTTGAGAATCAACATCAATAGGCTGGGCGCAGTGGCTCACGCCTGTAATCCAAGCACTTTGGGAGGCCGAGGCAGCCGGATCACCTAAGGTCAGGAGTTTCAGGCCAGCCTGACCAACATGGTGAAACCCCATCTCTACTAAAAAGACAAAAATTAGCTGGGCGTGGTGGTGCACGCCTGTAATCCCAGCTACTCAGGACCCAGGAGGCAGATGTTGCAGTGAGCTCAGATGGCGCCACTGCACTCCAGGCTGGGTGACAGAATGAGACTCCGTTTCCTTTTGTTTTTTTTTTTTTTAAGATGGGGCTTCACCATGAAGACCAGGCTGGTCTTGAACTCGTGAACTCAGGTGATCTGCCCACCTCGGCCTCCCAAAGTGCTAGTATTACAGGCGTGAGCCACCGTGCCCGGCAGAGACTCTGTTTCAAAAAAAAAAAAAAAAAAAATAGAGAGAGAATCAATATCAATAGAAAGAGTAATGAAAAATAACCCATTGAATAAAATAAGAAAGCAGTTGTACCAGTTTACTCTTCCCTATACCCTTGCCAATAGTAAATACTAGCAATGGCCGGGCGCGGTGGCTCAAGCCTGTAATCCCAGCACTTTGGGAGGCCGAGGCGGGTGGATCACAAGGTCAAGAGATTGAGACCATCCTGGTCAACATGGTGAAACCCCGTCTCTACTAAAAATACATAAAAATTAGCTGGGCATGGTGGTGCGTGCCTGTAATCCCAGCTACTCAGGAGGCTGAGACAGGAGAATTGCCTGAACCCAGGAGGCGGAGGTTGTGGTGAGTCGAGATCGCACCATTGCACTCCAGCCTGGGTAACATGAGTGAAACTCCGTCTCAAAAAAAAAAAAAAAAATACTAGCAATATTTCACTTTGCTAATCTAAAGGGTAAAAAGAAGTAGTATTTTACTATTGTCACAGTTTTAGGAATTGCTACTTCTTAAACAGGAATTTTTTTTTTTTTTTGAGACGGAGTCTGGCTCTGTTGCCAAGCTGGAGTGCAGTGGCACGATCTCGGCTCCCTGCAACTGCCACTGCCCAGGTTTAAGCGATTCCCCTGCCTCAGCCTCCTGAGTAGCTGGGATTACAAGCACATGCCACCATGCGTGGACTAATTTTTTGTATTTTAGTTGAGACGGGGTTTCACCATGTTGGCCAGCATGGTCTCCATCTCCTGACCTCGTGATCTGCCTGCATCGGCCTCCCAAAGTGCAGGGATTACAAATGTGAGCCATCTCGCCTGGCCTAAACAGGAATATTTATTGATCATATGGATTTCCTTTTCAGTGAATTTTTTATTCCTTTTAGTTGCCAAATATTTCAACTGTGCTATTTATAATTTTCTTATTAATACGTGAAAACTCATACACATTATGAAGACTATCTTCTTGTTTGCCATAATGTTTCTTTCAGGGGCAAATATAACGTAACAATCAAAAGTATGAACCCTGGAACCAGACTGCATGAGTTCAAAGTTGGGCTCCAACACCTAATAGCTATTTGACCTCTAGCAAAGTATTTAATTTTTTTTTTTTTTTATCCAGGGTTTCATTCAACTCACCCAGGCTGGAGTGCAATGGTGCAATCTCAGCTCACTACAACATTTGCCTCCCAGGTTCAAGTGATTCTCCTGTCTCAGCCTCCAAGTAGCTGGGATTACAGGCACCCACCACTATGCCCGGCTAATTTTCGTATTTTTAGTAGAGACAGGGTTTCACCATGTTGGCCAGACTGGTCTCAAACTCCTGATCTCAGGTGATCCCCCCGCCTCGGCCTCCCAAAGTGCTGGGATTACAGGTGTGAGTCACTGCACCCAGCCAAAGTATTTAATCTTGTTGTGCCTCAATTTCCTATCTATAAAAGGCAGATGATCATCATAATGCTTGCATCATGAGATCACTAGGATTTTTAAATGAGTTAAGACAAGTAAATTGCTTAGAACAGAAGCTGTCATGTATAAAGTGATAAATTATTGCTGGTTATTATGTGATTACTCTTCAGATAGAATGTCTAATTCTTTTTTATTTTATTATCTTTTTTGAAATGAATGAAGTTTCGCTCTTGTTGTCCAGGCTAGAGTGCAATGGTGCAATCTTGGCTCACTGCGACCTCTGCCTCCCAGGTTCAAGTGATTCTCCTGCCTCAGCCTCCTGAGTAGCTGGAACTATAGGCATGCACCACCACACCCAGTTAATTTTTTGTATTTTTAGTAGAGGCAAGATTTCACTATGTTGGTCAGACAGGTCTCAAATTCCTGACCTCAGGTGATCCACCCACCTTGGTTTCCCAAAGTGCTGGGATTACAGGCATCAGCCACCATGGCTGTCCCTAAATTTTTTTTTTTTTCTTTTAAAGATGGGGTTTCACCATGTTGGTCAGGCAGGTCTTGAACTCCCGCCCTCAGGTGATCCGCCCGCCTTGGCCTCCAAAGTGCTTGGATTATAGGTGTGAGACACTGAGCCCGGCTTTTTTTTTTTTTTTTTTTT
>NW_022445665.1:0-2565 GCF_009761245.1 Sapajus apella | reverse complement strand
TCCTCTGCTTGATGCCACCACCTCCAGGGAGGCTTCCAGGGTCTCCTTCAGTAGGAAGTGGTCTCACTCCTGCCCTGCAGTCCCACACTCGAACTCTCCTTGCTCCTGCTCCCACCAACCTTGACTGTCCTTCTGCCCACAGCAAATCAGGCACAGGGCCCCCCCCCCCAGGCATGGGGGATGGTGGAGAACCATAGTCACCACTCAGGGGGCATGTGCCAGGGGTCCACTCTGTGCTGCGGCTCTACCTGCGTCCTCTCACTTGAACCTCGTAAGAACCTCAGCAAATTTGGGTTATTTTGATCCCCATTTTTCAGGTGAGGAAAGGGGCACAGAGAGGTTATAACTTTTAGAGGGTGGACAAGGATTCAAACCCAGGTCCGCCTGTACTCTGGAGAGGCGCCGGCATCTGGAGGTGAAAACTACCCCCATGGCCATATGACAGTCCAGTGTGACCGGACACTGAAATAACCAGTCCAGGGGGCCTGTGGGCTGGGGTCTCAGCTTCACTGCTGTGCTGGTGGGTGATTCAGGCCAGGCCCACCACTCTCTGGACCCTGGTTCCTCATCTGAGTACTGTGTGTGTGTGTGTGTGTGTGTGTGTGTGTGTGTGTGTGTGTTCTGGGCTACCTCAGGGACTTTTAGTGTGGTTACGTCTCGTCTTGGGCAGGTCCAAGGGAGGGCATAAGGGATCAGCTCTGGGACAGGTATGGATGCTTCTCCCTCTGCTGCCTGCCGTAGAGGGGAGTTTGTCTTGCAGGAAACAGTCTCATCCATCAGCGGCAATGGGGAGGCTGACAGCAGCCACTCCCTGCCAGCCCGGGCTGGAGGCAGACTCATAAATCCCACTCCAGGCTGGGCTGTAAATTCCTGTGATTCATATCCAGCCTCTTGGAGGACAGAGACATTTGGGGCCGTGAGGCTGGCTGTTCTCTCCCAGGCAGGCAGGTGGGTACCAGGGAGAAGCCTATTCATGGGCCCAGCAGTCTCAGCTGGCCCCTCAAGGAAATGCAGTGCTGAGCTCCCAGGATGCCTCAGGAGGCGGCCACCTCTGCCTGGGCCGTTCCTGTGTCCTGGCCCGAATCACCCTGGGGGCCACATGCGTGGACCTGTTCTGTGGCCTCAGAGATCTCGTGGGGCCTGTGGCCTGAAGGATCAGCTCCACGAACCCCACAGCAAGGTCTTCTGCCAATCTACACCGCTGTCTGTCTTGGGACTGTGAAGACACCATTGGAAGTTGGGGCCTTGCCTGTGCGTTTCCCATTCCAGGGAGGGAGGGTCCCCAATCCACTGTCCCTTAGGCAGGAAGGGGACAGGGACACTCAGGCCGGGGCTGCAGACATTTGTCGACTTTCATCTGGACTTTTGCCACCCTCAGATGCCACCTGAATCCTTCTTTACTTAGCATTTTTAAAAATCAGCTTACTTTTATGATTTCAATGTGTGTTTTAGCCTCATCTTTAGGAATATCTGTGAAATTAGCATCTGATATACTAGTCAGATACCCGCACACATGCACATGTGCACACGTACATACAGACTCACACCCATGCACACACAGGCACCTGTATATGAAAATACACACATAAAATACATACTGAAAGTAAACACAAAATAGCAAACGCTCAGCTCCGTGCACCATCTACTCCTGTTTGAGGTTTAGAGTGGCTCCAGCCTCCCCACATCATGGTGAAACAAACCGGGCTCAGATGGCTCACAGAGCTGAGAGTTTACCAGCCATTCTAGCTTCCCCATTTTACAGACAAGGAAACCAAGCCCAGAGAGGTGTAGGGCCTGCCCAAGGTGGCACAGCACTGGGATTCGTAGCCAGCTCACCTGTCTCCCAGTTGAGTGCTCCTTTTATGGAAGCACGCTCCCTGTGTTGTGCAGACCTCCTTCCTCCAGAAGCACACGTGGACTCAGAGGGCTTTTGGAGACTGAACGCTAACACAGAGGGTTCACTGCAAGGCGGGCTTCCTGGTGGCAGGCTGACGGGCAGGCAGGCAGTCTCCTGCGTCCTGGTGGCACCAGGCACTGGCCGCCAGCTCTGTGTGTGCTTTACCCTGGTGCTCTTGGTTCCTGCAGTGCCTCAGGATTGGGGGGAAGTGGGGTAAGGGGGGTCCCAGGGGAGGGAGAGAGCAGGGCTCTGGCAGCAGCCCTTCGCCAGGGAGCTGGTTACTGAAGAGATCATTAGTGGCACCGGCTCTCAGGCTAGCAAGGAAGGTGGCCTCAGTAGTGAGTTCCTTCCCCTGCACCACCTCCACCTTCCCACCTGCAGGCTCCTGCCACCCACACTGCCACCACTGCCATCACCCCAGGGTTGTGGTGCAATAGGCCTTCTGTTGGGGACAAGGCTGCCAGCTCAAGGGAGCCAGGAAGGAGATATGTGTAGGGTGGCAGGGGTGCATGTACATGCACACACAGACACACACGCACAGACACAGACAGACACACGCACAGACACAGACACAGACACACACACAGACATGCAAACACAGACACAGACACACACACACAGACACACACACACACAGACACGCACACAGAGATACACACAGACACACA
>NW_022445664.1:0-2714 GCF_009761245.1 Sapajus apella | reverse complement strand
TGTGGTAGCACTCAACTGTGGTCCCAGCTACTCAGGCGGATGAAGCAGGAGAATCTCTTGAACCTGGGAGGTGGAGGTTGCAGTGAGCCAAGATTGCATCACTGCACTCCAGGCCTGGGTGACAGAGCAAGACTCCATCTCAAAAAAAAAAAAAAGCCGGGTCAAGGGACAGAGTGGGGCTAACTGGCTTCCAGGTTTACCTTTCCTCCAACACCCCATCTCTCCCACAGTCCTGAGTTGTGGGATGCCCATGGTGTTCCACAGGTGCACTTGGGATTTTCTCTCCTGACCCCACAGGATATTTACCTAAAACAGAAGCAGCACTGAGGCAGGACCGACCCAACTTCACTTCCAGGCATGCTGTCTCCTGGCCAGAGGCGGGGACTTGGCTGCCTACGGGAAGTCCCTTAACAGGAGCAGAGAGAAGCAGGGCTGAGATCACAACCCCAGCTGAAGAACAGTAAAACAGGATCATTAAAACACTTTACAAGAGCCAGGTGACGTGGCTCACACCTGTAATCCCAGCACTCTGGGAGGCCGAAGTGGGTGGATCACCTGAGGCCGGGAGTTCGAGACCAGCTTGTCCAACATGGTGAAACCCTGTCTCTACTAAAAATACAAAAATGAGCCAGGTGTGGTGTCCAGTGCCTGTAATCTCAGCTACTCAGGAGGCCGAGACATGAGAATGGCTTGAACGTGGGAGGAGGAGGTTGCAGTGAGGTGAGATCATGCCACTGCACTCCAGCCTGGGTGACACAGTGAGACTCCATCTCAACAACAACAACTACAACGACGACGACGACGACGACGACGACAAAACGCTTTACAAATGGTGGTCCCTCAAAACACTTACACACAGCATTGCCATTTGCTCTACCAAAGCCACTGCCATCCATCCCAAAAGAATAGAAAGCAGGAACTCTGGGAGCTATTAACACACGTGTGCTCACAGCGGCGTGACTCACAACAGCCAAAAGGCAAAATCAACTGACGGGTCCACCGTCAGATGAAAAGATAAACACAGTGTGATCCATCTGCACAGCAGAATATGACTCAGACTTAAGAAGGAAGGGAGGCCGGGCGAGGTGGCTCATGACTGTAATCCCAGCACTATGGGAGGTCACGGTGGATAGAGACTCTGTCTCAAAAAAATAAATACATACAAATAAAGAGAAATAACAAAGGAAGTGAGAATATATCGTGAGTGACTCTAATAAGTAAGGACTGAAAGCGTTCTCAGCTGCTGATAGCATTACTACCAACCGGTTCAGTTATGTTCCTTTTCCCTGCTGGGAAGACCTGCACTTGTCCCCCGGGGCTCACCTTTCTGTACACCAGGCCAGTGATGACCGACTGCAGCCTCATCTGCAGCACCTTGAGCCGGTACGTGTTCTGCTGCTTCAACAGCGTTTGCAGGCAGGCCGAGAGAAACATCAGCACCGCGAGGAGGCAGTCCTTCCAGGCCGGAGGCTTGAGATCACCAATAAACTCCAGGAAAAGGCTTGCAGGGGAAGGAGGGAGAAGGTACAGCTGGTGAGAGGAGGTGCCCATGTGTGTTGCCTTTGCCCAAACCAGGCCAGGTGTGGAGGATCGGTCGGCGTGGTTGACTTTTTCACAATCATGATCTCGGTTATTTCCCCCATTCTCCCGCTTTGTTATGGGCTAAATTGTGTCCTCACAAAATTCGTATGTCGAAGCCCCAACCCCCGGTATCTCTGAATGTGACTGTATTTGGAAATAGGGCCCTTAAAGAGGCAATAAAGTTAAAATGAGGTCCTTAGGCTGGGTCCTCATCCA
Source organism: Sapajus apella (assembly GCF_009761245.1). Lineage (NCBI taxonomy): Eukaryota > Metazoa > Chordata > Mammalia > Primates > Cebidae > Sapajus > Sapajus apella. The sequence goes on along the minus strand of NW_022445664.1, from coordinate 917 downwards.
GTCTGACTGGGGTCCTTGTAAGAGGAGAAAATGTAGACACACAGGGAGACACCAGGGCACACACAGAGGAAAGACCATATGAGGACCCAGGGAGGTGACGGCCAACTGAACGCCAAAGGCAGAGGCCTCAGATGGAGTCAACTTGCGGATACATGACCTGGAACTTCCAGCCCCCAGAATCATGAGAAAAATACATTTCTGTTGTTGAAGCTACTCAGTCATCGGTGATGCTCTGTTACGGCCGCTGAGCAGACACCGCTTGAATCCGGGCTGGCCACAAAACCACCTTTGACCAACAGAGTAGAATGGAGGTAAAGCTGTGCCAGCTGTGAGCCTCAAGAGAAAAATGTGGCTTTCGGCCTATTGCTTAGAAGCCTCCCGAGCAGCCACATGAGCAAGTCTGAGCTAGCTTTTTGGAGGATAGGAACCCACATGGAACAGAAAGCCATCCCAGCTTCAGACACACAACTGCAGGCACATGAGAAAACCCAGCCAAGAAAAGAAGAACCACCCATCTGAGCCCAGTCCACGTTACTGACCCACATTACCATGAACTAAATAAATGAATGCTTATAATTTTAAGCCACTCACTTTTGGGGCATTTTACAACAAAAGCTAATTGATGCAGTCATGTGAGAGCTTGCTTATTTGCCCTTCTGGGGCACAGTCACTTTCTCATTAATCATTTTCCTTTTTCAGTATCCTTCTCACCCACCCTCCAGCGTCCCGAGCACGAGATCTATAGGCAGAGGCATAAAAGCTGAAGCCCTCCGACTCTGGAGGGATGCCATTAAGAGACCACCAGCCTTAGCAGAGCTCCCGAAGTCTGGACTCACCTAAGCAGCTTGGGGACAGTGAACCTGAAGACATCACTGATGAAGAGGCTGTGGGTCCCAGGAGGAAGGTAGCATGCAACA
>NW_022445663.1:0-2714 GCF_009761245.1 Sapajus apella | reverse complement strand
ATTTTGAGTAACCACCCAAGTACTTTCCACAGTGGTTGTAACATTTTGCATTCCTTCCAGCAATTTATCAAAGTTATTATTTCTCTATCTTCACACTGACATATATAATTAATATGTTTTTTTAAAAAAAATTATAGTCATTTTAGTGAATGTGAAGTACTCATTGTGGTTCTGACATGCATTTCCCTAATGACTAAAAATGTTAAGTATTTTTTTCCAATGATTACTGGCCATTTGTATATCTTCCTTGGGAAAATGTCTATTAGAATCCCTTGAGCATTTTAAAATTAAGTTGTCTTTATTGTTGAGTTGCAAAAGTTCTTTGTATATTCTGGTTACTAGATCCTTATCAGATATGTAATTTGCAGCTATTTTCTTTCATTCTGTGTATTGTCTTTTCACTTTCTTGATGCACAAAAGTTTTTAACTTTTTCAAAGTCCAATTGATTGTTTTTTCTTTTGGTTACTTACGCTTATTTTTCATTTTATCGATATTACAGTGTAATTGTAATACAAGCTAAATACAAACACAGTACAATTTTTAAATATTCAGTTACATATCCTGCAAAACATGTCAAGATCAACCTTGAGACATTTATAAACACTAAAATTTATAAAATGTCTTCCTCAATTAACTCTAAGGACACCATATACGAATGCAAAAATCAGAACGTTTCAATAATCACATCAAATGAGGAACATTGATTGAGCAGCCAAAAAAATTCTAATTTTAAAATGTAATAGCTCCAGATAAAAGCATCCTATTTTCTATATATACTGTCTTTGTATTCTGCATAGGGTTCTAAGGTAAAGATTGTTCTGCTTTTATTAATTGCCAGAAATGATGTCCTGTGTGGCTGCTTTGCCATGGATCTTTGATTCTTCTTTCCTCATAGACCCTTAGTTTCTTTGGGAGTGAGTTTATGTATTGGTTCATTGAATTGAATTATAAAAGGTTAGTTCTGAATAGGAATTTCCTCTGTAAAAACCTCTGTGTTGTCCATCAGCATAACCACGCTTCTTTGCAGCAAGACAAGGTTTATCTTTTGCATTTTCCAACCATCCCTTAAACTTTTTTCCTGCTATTTCCCTTTTCCCCTGTAATTCACTTTGCTTTTGTTTTTCTTTCCCCTTCTCACATTATTTAACATTTTAAAACTTTTTTTTTTTTTTTTTTTTTAGTTTTAAGGAGTGGAGAGTTTAATAGGCAAGAAGGAAGGGAAAAGACAGAAGGAAGGTAAAACTATTCTTGATATTTTTCGTTGCTTCCTTGCAAATATTCTTTCTCTGGTTCCTTCATTTCTTTATTATTCCTTGGGCCTTATCTCTTTCTTCTTTTTCCGAAACCACTGCTTATGTTTTTCTTAAAAATTTATCTTTCATTTTTCAAGTTCTTTCTTTTCTTTACTTTTCTCTAGCTGTTGATTTAATTTCTCTAGACCTTTCTCTTGTAAGCGATCACATTCTTCTTTGCCAAAAAAACAGCTTACCATGGTGTTAACCTGGTTTCTGGTAAGCGTACCCATTTTTCTTCTTGATTATCTCCTGATTTGACCTCACTGCTGATACATCCCTGTAATTCCATTCCACTCAGCCTGCCACTTTGAACCCTGAGTCACGTCATGAGCATCTTTGTCCACATCTTTTACATTGTCCCCAGCAACATTGTCCTCGCAAAATGAGAAGCTCTAATAGTGGAGGGGAGTCAACAGTGATGTGGCAGAATTGGGGCAGCTCAGCTGAGGCTTCAGTGAGCCCACAGACACCGCTATGATTCCCAGCCCCTGTCCCCCAGGACCTGTCAAGAAGACAGAGAAGGACTCTGAGAAGGGCTGAGACCTGGGTCTGCAATCAGCTGGGAAGTGGGTATGGGGAGGTAGAGAAGCAGCTCCCCACTACCCTCACCCACATCTGGCCTGCCTAGCCCATTGGTTATGCTTTTTGCATCATACCTAAAAAACTCACCATCTGACTTTGTTCTCGACATTGAATTTTAAGATACATTTAGGCTGTTGTAGAGGGCTAAGTATATATCGGTTGTTACTGTTCTGTGGCATTTCCATTTAAAAAATACGCCACAATTAATTGAATAATTATTGTTATTGATTAATATTTGAGTTATCTTCTTATGCTCCTCTTAGTGTTTCTGATGGTACTACCCATCTTCTTTCACTGCTTCTTATTCTGTGCCTGCCCTAAAATGTGGAAGTTGCCCAAGCTTCTGTTGTCAGGTATCTTCTTTTTTCTGTCCTTTCTTTTCCATTTTTTCTCTTATATCTATCTGATCTTTTCATTCAGGGGGTAAATAACTATCTATTCCTTTGGATAGGATTCGGGAGACCTGGCCCAATCAGATTATATTCCCAGGGAGCTTGGCTTGGGCAGGTTGTGAGGTTGAGTCATATATACATAAATATATATATACACACACACACACACACACACATGTGTATATATATGTATATTACAAAAAGTATATATGTATATATGTGTATATATATTTATACATATACATATATATATATAATTTTTTTTTGAGATGAATTCTTGCTATGTTGCTCAGGCTGGAGTATGGTACTGGGACCTCAGCTCACTGCAACCTCCACCTTCTGGGTTCAAGTGATTCTCCTGCCTCAGATTCCTGAGTAGCTGGCATTATAGGTGTCCACCACCACACCTGGCTGTTTTATATTTTAGTAGAGACAGAATTTCAC
>NW_022445662.1:0-2715 GCF_009761245.1 Sapajus apella | reverse complement strand
AGGAGAATTGCCTGAACCCGGGAGGCAATTCTCCTGCCTCAGCCTCCTGAGTCGCTGGGATTACAGGCACGCGCCACCACGCCCAGCTAATTTTTGTATTTTTAGTAGAGACGGGGTTCCACCATGTTGACCAGGATGGTCTCGATCTCTTGACCTCGTGATCCACCCGCCTCGGCCTCCCAAAGTGCTGGGATTACAGGCGTGAGCCACCGCGCCCGGCCTAGAAGGGAGTTTTCTAATAGTTGGGGGTAAGAGGGGCAGTTAAGGTCAAAGGAATGTTAATACAAATTCCAGATAGTGACCACCCATAGAGCGAGCGAGGGGTGTGACGGGGAAATGGGCCGATGAGGGATTCAAACATGTTGACAATATACTTTTTGAACTGGATGGGACGCAGCAGTGATTTATTACTTTTCTTTGAAGTATGTATGCATATAGACTGTATACATTATTTGCCAGATAAAGTTAAACATCTTTAAGATGTTCCTATTTTATTGTAGAGACGGGTTTTAAAGTCCTGGGCAATTAGCCGGGTGCGTTGGTGTGCTCCTGTAATCCCAGCTGCTCGGGAGGCTGAGGCGGGAGAGTGGCTCGAACCCGGGAGGCAGAGGTTGCAGCGAGCCGAGATCGCACCACTGCGGTCCTGCCTGGATAGTAGAGACCCTGTCTCAAAAACAAAACAACACAAAGTCCTGGGCAGCAAAGCCCCCGCCTCGCCCCCTGGAGCTTGCCCCAAGAGCACCGCGCGGCTGCTGGGGTATTTCCGGGTCTAAAGAGACGATTCGGAGCTCATTTGCATACCCAGAATACACTGCGGACAGCGTCGTGTTTCTGAAAAAACAGCTTTCCTTATCGCGTGAGCTTTCTGAGTGTGAGGACGTTCCCGCAGAACGGTCGCATGCGCACGGTCTCGGGAGGTCCCTGTTGGGCGAAGTGACCGTCAGCGCACCAGGAGTTGCCGCTCCCGGAGAGGGGAGTCGCGGCGACCGCGCGCTCCGGTTTCTCTTCAGATCGCGCAAATCTTTCGCCTTTTACTAAAGATTTCCGTGGAGAGGAACGGCTCTGAGTCTGTACCCGGTTTTTTGAGACCTTGTTTCGGCGAGGCCGCGGGTGCTGTTCCAAGGACAGGCGCCTCGGGGGTGGGAGCCGGGCGCCGCGGGCTGGGGCTGGGGCTGGGGCTGGGGCTGGGGCTAGCGCCGGCGCGGGGCTCCGGGGCGCAGCGGCGCGGGGCTGGGAGGGCCCGTGGGACGGAAGCGTTGGAGCCCGAGCCTGCTTTGTTCCTCGCTGGCTGCTTCATGGGCAGTTACTCAACACTGCCCGCGTTCGCCTGCGCTCCGAAGAAACGCGTCTTGTGCGTTCGCGCTTTTCAACCTTATGTGACAGGCGGTTGGTACAGAGTAGGCGCCTCCTCTGGGCTCTGCTTTTAGTCGAGGCTGGTGGGTACGTGAATGTTTTTTGTTAACTGTTAATATGCAAGATCGCATAAACTTTTCGCCTTTTACTGAAGAATTCTGTGGAGAGGACCAGTTCTGAGTCTTAATCCAATTTTAAGAACCGAGTTCTTAATCCAACTTGGTTCATTTTCTTTGCAGCACTGTCTAGTTGAAATACAATTGGTGTAAAGTTTTTTTTTTTTTTTTTGAGACGGAGTCTCTGTTGCCCTGGCTGGAGTGCGGTGGCATGATCTCGGCTCACTGCCATCTCCACCTCCTGGGTTCAAGCAATTCTCTCGCCTCAAAAACAAAAACAAAACAAAAAAACACGTTACCCCAAAAGTCAACTTAGTGTCTGGCTCTGTGGGCTAGAGGAGAGACTGCAGCCAGGAGGGGGCAGGGGTGCACGCACTGGCAATATCCTGGAGTTGTTACCTACATGCGTTTTGTAAGGGCATTGTATTTAAAACTTTCTCCAAAATAGGTGGCACAAAAAGCTGAAAATTCATACTAAAGCAAAGAAACTTCTGGAATGCAGCAGCGACTCCAACAAATAATGGCTTGCAGAAAGGAAAGCTGATAAGAAAGTGCATTAAGTCTCTTATTTACATAAGATTAGGCCAGGTGTAGTGGCTCTCACCTGTAATGGCAGCTCTTTGGGAGGCAGACGCGGGCGGATCATCTGAGGTCAGGAGTTTGAGACTAGCCTGGCCAACATGGCGAAACCCCATTTCTATTAAAAACACAAAAAAATTGCCGGTCATGGTGGTAGGCACCTGTAATCCCAGCTACTCGGGAGGCTGAGGCAGGGAAATCGCTTGAACCTGGGAGGCAGAAGTTGCAGTGAGCCAAGATCACCCCACTGCACTCCAGCCTGGGTGACAAGGGCAAAACTGTCTCAAAAACAAAATAAGAAATAAGATTAGCCCTACCGACCAAAGCAAGGACTACAGTATGGGCAAAACATAAGGTAAAGCATCTCAATAATTATTATAATTATTACAAATGCAAATGATACCATTTTGGATTACTGGATTTTTCCATTCTTTTACTTGTTTAATGTGGTTTTTAAAATTAATTCCACCTATACCTCGAATTGTATTTCAACTAGACAGTGCTGCAAAGAAAATGAACCAAGTTGGATTAAGAACTCGGTTCTTAAAATTGTATTAAGGCTCAGAACTGGGCCGGGCGCGGTGGCTCAAGCCTGTAATCCCAGCACTTTGGGAGGCCGAGGCGGGTGGATCACGAGGTCAAGAGATCGAGACCATCCTGGTCAACA
>NW_022445661.1:0-2715 GCF_009761245.1 Sapajus apella | reverse complement strand
CTCTAAAAGAAAAACGGAGCTATGTAACAGAATGATTGTCAAGGTGTATATTAAACATACAGAGTTAAACAATTGTGTGAATGTAGCAGTTCACCAACACTTTCTTTGGAGAATCATGAAAGAGATATTTCCAGCTTTATACAGACTCTTAAGAGTTAGCTTTAAGATCGCATCTAAATGATACGAATAACGGGTCTTTCAAACTGCTCCACTGTTGTTCGTTCACCTTCGGAAGTTGCATCTATGTTTAGAGTCTGCGAGTTAGAAAGACGTTTCTCCAAAAAGCTGCGTTTGGGATATTCCTGAGTCAATGGGAGTATAGGGTTTAATGAGAAATATCTTGCTCTAAAACAAAACGGAGCTCTGTAGCAGAATGCTTGTCAACGTGTTTATTAAACTTACAGAGTTAAACAATTGTGTGAATGTAGCAGTTCACAAAGCCTTTCTTTGGAGAATCTTTAAAGAGATATTTCCAGCTTTATACAGACTCTTATGAATTAGCTTTAAGATTGCATGTAAATGATACGAGAAACGTCTCTTTCAAACTGCTCCACTGTGAGTTCGTTCACCTTCGGAAGTTGCATCTATGTTTAGATTCTGCGAGTTAGAAAGACGTTTCTCCAAAAAGCTGCGTTTGGATATTCCTGAGTGAATGGGAGTATAGGGTTTAATGAGAAATATATTGCTCTAAAACAAAAACGGAGCTATGTAACAGAATGATTGTCAAGGTGTATATTCAAATTACAGAGTTAAACAATTGTGTGAATGTAGCAGTTCACCAACCATTTCTTTGGAGAATCTGGAAAGAGATATTTCCAGCTTTATACAGACTCTTAAAAATTAGCTTTAAGATCGCATCTAAATGATAAGAGAAACGTCACTTTCAAACTGCTCCACTGTGTGTTCGTTCACCTTCGGAAGTTGCATGTATGTTTAGATTCTGCGAGTTAGAAAGACGTTTCTCCAAAAAGCTGCGTTTGGATATTCCTGAGAGAACGGGAGTATAGGGTTTAATGAGAAATATCTTGCTCTAAAACAAAAACGGAGCTATGTAACAGAATGATTGTCAAGGTGTATATTAAACTTACAGAGTTAAACAATTGTGTGAATATAGCAGTTCACCAACACTTTCTTTGGAGAATCTGGAAAGAGATATTTCCAGCTTTATACAGACTCTTAAGAATTAGCTTTAAGATCGCACATAATGATACGAGAAACGTCTCTTTCAAACTGCTCCACTGTGTGTTCGTTCACCTTCGGAAGTTGCATCTATGATTAGATTCTGCGAGTTAGAAAGACGTTTCTCCCAAAAGCTCCGTTTGGATATTCCTGAGTGAATGGGATTATAGGGTTTAATGAGAAATATCTTGCTCTAAAACAAAAAAGGAGCTATGTAACAGAATGATTGTCAAGGTGTATATTAAACTTATAGAGTTAAACAATTGTGTGAATGTAGCAGTTCACTAAGCCTTTCTTTGGAGAATCTGGAAAGAGATATTTCCAGCCGCTTACAGACTCTTAAGAATTAGCTGTAAGATCGCATCTAAATGATACGAGAAACGTCTCTTTCAAACTGCTCCAATGTGTGTTCGTTCACCTTCGGAAGTTGCATCCATGTTTAGATTCTGCGAGTTAGAAACACATTTCTCCAAAAAGCTGCGTTTGGATATTCCTGAGTGAATGGGAGTATAGGGTTTAATGAGAAATATCTGTCTCTAAAACAAAAACGGAGCTATGTAGCAGAATGATTGTCAAGGTGTTTATCAAAGGTACACAGTTAAACAATTTTGTGAATGTAGCAGTTCACTAACCCTTTCTTTGGAGAATTTGGAAAGAGATTTTTCCAGCCGTATACAGACTCTTAAGAATTAGCTTGAAGATCGGATCTAAATCATACGAGAAACGTCTCTTTCAAACTGCTCTACTGTTTGTTCGTTCACCTTCGGAAGTTGCATCTATGTATAGTTTCTGCGAGTTAGAAAGACGTTTCTCCAAAAAGCTGCGTTGGGATATTCCTGAGTGAATGGGTGTATAGGGTTTAATGAGAAATATCTTGCTCTAAAACAAAAACGGAGCTATGTAACAGAATGATTGTCAAGGTGTATATTAAAATTAGAGAGTTAAACAATTGTGTGAATGTAGCAGTTCACCAACCATTTCTTTGGAGAATCTGGAAAGAGATATTTCCAGCTTTATACAGACTCTTAAGAATTAGCTTTAAGATCGCATCTAAATCATACGAGAAACGTCTCTTTCAAAAACGGAGCTATGTAACAGAATGATTGTCAAGGTGTATATTAAACTTACAGAGTTAAACAATTGCGTTAATGTAGCAGTTCACTAAGCCTTTCTTTGGAGAATCTGGAAAGAGATATTTCCAGCCTTATAAAGACTGTTAAGAATTAGCTTGAAGATCGGATCTAAATCATAAGAGAAACGTCTCTTTCAAACTGCCCCACTGTGTGTTCGTTCACCTTCGGAAGTTGCACCAATGTTTAGATTCTGCGAGTTAGAAAGACGTTTCTCCAAAAAGCTGCGTTTGGATATTGCTGAGTGAATGGGAGTATAGGTTTTAATGAGAAATATGTTGCTCTAAAACAAAAATGGAGCTATGTAACAGAATGATTGTCAAGGGGTATATTAAACTTACAGAGTTAAACAACTGTGTGAATGTAGCAGTTCACCAACCCTTTCTTTGGAGAATCTGGAAAGAGA
>NW_022445660.1:0-2716 GCF_009761245.1 Sapajus apella | reverse complement strand
TCATAAGGATATTGGTGACATTGGATGTGACCCACCCAGTGACCTCATTGTAACTTGATAACCTCTGTAAAGAGCCCATCTCCAAATAAGGTCACATTCTGAGGAACAGGGGGTTAGGACCTCAAAAATATCTTTTTTGGGGGGGACACAATTCAACCCTTAATGTATAGATTTCAAAATCAATAGAAATGAATTCATTTGCTTCATCTATAGTCATTAATTGATATATTAAGTAGATTTCAATTAATATTTTACTTTTACAAAAAATATTTAGCATGGGTAACTTTTAGAAGTTAACACAAAAATGGGAGCTGTTGAAAATTATGCTTTCAAAGAGTTTAAGGTTAAAAAAGGGTAAAAACTATATAACATGACAGTTGCTAAATTTTTAGAAGTTATGTATATGCCTACTCAAATAACCAGAAGACAATACACCAAAATGCAAATTGGTCATCTCTGACTCATGGCCTTCGGAGTGAGATGGAACTGATTTCTCCATTAGAAATCTAAGGCTCAGAGCTGTTAGGTGACCTACCTAAAGTCTCAGAGCCAGTAAGAAGCTGAATATGATTAGAATTCAAATTGGCTCTTATCCAAAACCTTTGCTTTCAACCATTATGGCTCAGAATAACAATTGCCACCACTTGAGTTCCTAAAATGTGCCAAACATTTCAATCTTTGTTTCACTTAATACTAACAACAATCCCATAGGTTAGGTATTTTTTCCATTCCAAAGAAGTCTAATAGCAGCCTAAACTTTGAAGCAGGGAGAGATGGATGATTCAGAAAGCCAAAAGAAGCCAGGTGGGGTGGCTCACGCCTGCAGTCCCAGCACTTTGGGAGGCTGAGGTGGGTGGATCGTGAGGTCAGGAGATTGAAACCATCCTGGCCAACATGGTGAAACGCCGTCTCTACTAAAAATACAAAAATTAGCTGGGCGTGGTGGCGCATGGATGTAGTCCCAGCTACTTAGGAGGCTGAGGCAGGAGAATCGCTTGAACTTTAGAGGCAGAGGTTACAGTGAGCCAAGTTGGCACCACCACTGCACTCCAGCCTGGCAACAGAATGAGACTCTGTCTCAAAAAAAAAAAAAAAAAGCCAAAAGAGGGAGCTGATGGAAAGAAGACAAGTTACGAAGTTGGAGGTATCTGTGGTAAGGACAAGTTGGCTCGTTTGACACTGTCAATAATAGCTAAGGACATAAAGGGTTTGAACAACTAACAAGGAAAGAGTTAACATATCTATATAGAGTTTATATCCTACAAGCAGACAAAACATCTTCTTTTTGGACTTACATGGCATTTTATAAATAAAGTCGTGTCACTTAATACGGATAGGTTCTAAGAAATCATTGCTAGGCAATTTCATTGTTGTGCAAACATCAGCGTGTACTTACACAAACCTAGATATTAACCTATTGCATATCCAGGCTAAGTGGTTTAGCCTGTTGCTTCTACGCTACAACCTATATGGCATGTATTGTACTGAATACTGTAGGCAGTTGTAACACAATGGTAGGTATTTGTGTATCTAAACATATTGAAATATAGAAAAAGTACAGTAGAAAAACAGAGCTATAATCTCATAGGATCACTGTCCATCTTGACTAAAATGCTGTTATGCAACACATGACTGTACTACACTCTCTGATCATACTAGGCTTTTTCTAAGCTTGTTTTCTCCCCCCTTTGAGCTGGGACCTGCATGTGACAGTAATCCCATCTTGACAATACATACAGGAACAGCACCCTAAGGTATGGTGGAACAACAATATAGAAGGCATTAGATTTGCATGAGCAACTCCAAAAGCCTGGACTACCTACATCCCTCTAGACTGCTGCTTAAGAGAAAATTTGCTCTCATTTAATCCGTGGTGCCTGGGGCCTCTTTGTAACAACAGCTTAGTCTGTACCCTATTTGCATAGCCACCACTCCTCCATATAGCCCCAAGTTAGAGTCACAGTGAACCAGAACTCCAAACTCATTGTGTTCTTTCTTGTCTCCATGTCTTGATACTTGTGTTTGTGTCTGGAGTGACCCATGCCCCCTTCTCACTAGCTCCCTTGCCCCATCCAGTCTGTGTGCCCAACTCTGATTCACCTTCTCGATTCGTCCCTGACTACTCTATCACTACCCCCCAGCCACGTGTGACTCAGGCACATCCTCTCGTTTCTCTTCCATCTGTCCCACAGTACTACAGCTCTTAGACTCTATGTTTGTCCTACTATTCCCTGCACCTCATCCTCCAACTGTGACTCACGCTTGTATTCCTAGACCTTAACACAGTGACTAGCGCACAGCATGCGCTCATAAATCAATAAATATTCATTGCATGACTGGTTGAATTTACTGACAAGTTTCTTCATCTTACTTATTTCTGTTTTTGTTGTTGTTTTTCCACCAGAGGATATTGACAAGTTTCTAAAAAAAGTTTTGTTTTGTTTTTTTGAGACGGGGTCTTGCATTATCCACCATGTTGAAGTGCAGAGGTGTGATCATAGCTCACTGTAGCCTTGAACTCCTGGGCTCAAGCAATCCTCCTGCCTCAGCCTCCTGAGTAGGAGGGACTACAAACCCCACCACCATACCTGGCAAATTTATTTATTTGTGTTTTCTTGTAGAGATGAAGTCTTATGTGTTGTCCAGGCTGATCTCAAACTCCTGGCCTCAAGTGGTCCTCCCGCCTTGACCTCCCAAAATGCAGAGATTACAGGCA
>NW_022445659.1:0-2716 GCF_009761245.1 Sapajus apella | reverse complement strand
AGCTATCTAGCAGAATGATTGTCAAGGTGTATTTTCAACTTACAGTGGTAAACAGACGTGTGAATGTAGCAGTTCATTAACCCTTTTTTTAGAATCTTGAAAGAGATATTTCCAGCCATATCCAGATATATAAGAATGAACTGTAAGGTCGTCTCTACACCACAGGGGAAACGTGTCTTTAAACTTCTCTGCCCCTTTGTTCATTCACCTAAGGAAGTTGCATCTATGTTAAATTCAGCGGGTCAGAAACACGTTTCTTGTAAAAGCTGCGTTTGGGTATTCCTGAGTGAATGGGAATATATGGTGTAATGAGAAATTTCTGGCTCTAAAACAAAAACTGAGCTATCTAGCAGAATGATTGTCAAGGTGTATTTTCACCTTACAGAGTTAAACAGATGTGTGAATGTAGCAGTTCAGAAACCCTTTCCTTTGAGAACCTAGAAAGAGATATTTCCAGCCTTATACATGCACATAAAATTAGCGGTAACATCGCGTGTAAACCACAGGAGAAACGTCTCTTTCAAACTGCTCTGCTGTATGTTTGTTCACCTAAGGAAGTTGCATCTATGTTAAATTCAGCGAGTTGGAAACACGTTTCTTCTAAAAGCTGCGTTTCCATATTCCTCCATGAAAAGGAGTGTCGTGTGTCTTGACAAATATCTGGCTCTAAAACAAAAACGGAGCTATCTAGCTGAATGATTGTCGAGGTGTATATTTAACTTACAGAGTTAAACAGACGAGTGAATGTAGCAGTTCAGACACCCTTTCTTTGGAGAACACAGAAAGAGATATTTCCAGTCATATACAGGCACTTAAAATTCGCGGTAATATCGCGTCTGAAAAACAGGAGAAACGTCTCGTTCAAACTGCTCTGCTGTGTGTTCGTTCACCTTTCTTAGTTGCATCTATGTTTAGATTCAGCGAGTTAGAAACACGTTTCTTCTAAAAGCTGCCTTTGTATATTCCTAAGTGAATGGGAGTATAGTGTGTAAGGAGACATATCTGACTCTAAAACAAAAACTGAGCTATCTAGCCGAATGATTGTCAAGGTGTGTATTCAACTTACAGAGTTAAACAGATGTGTGACTGTAGCAGTTCAGAATCCATGTCATTGGAGAATCTGGAAAGAGATATTTCCAGCCATATACAGGCACTTAAGAATTAGCGGTATGATCGCGTCTAAAGCACAGGAGAAACGTCTCTTTCAAACTGCTCTGCTGTGTGTTCATTCACCTTAGGAAGCTGCATCTATGTTTAAATTCAGTGAGTTAGAAGCCCGTTTCTTCCAAAAGCTGCATTTGAGTATTCCTGAGTGAATGGGAGTATAGGGTGTAATGAGAAATATCTGGCTCTAAAACAAAAAAGGAAGGTATGTAGCAGAATGATCGTCAAGGCGTATATTCAACTTACAGAGTTAAACAGATGTGTGAATGTGGCATTTCAGAAACCCTTTGTTTGGAGAATCTGGAAAGAGATATTTCCAGCCATATACAGGTTCATAAGAATTAGTGGTAAGATCGCACGTAAACCACAGGAGAAACGTCTTTTTCAAATTGTTCTGCTGTGTGTTCGTTCACCTTTGGAAGATGCATCTATGTTTAGATTCAGCGCGTTAGAAACACGTTTCTCCAAATACCTGCGTTTGGATATTCCTGAGTGAATGGGAATATAGGGTGTAATCAGAAATATCTGGCTCTAAAACAAAAACGAAGCTACCTAGCAGAATGGTTGTCAAGCTGTATATTCAACTTACAGAGGTAAACACGTGTGAATGTAGCAGTTTTGAATAACTTTCTTTCGAGAATCTGGAAAGAGATATTTCCAGCCATATACCGGCTCATAAGAATTAGCTTTAAGATCTCGTCTATATCACAGGAGAAACGTCTCTTTCAAACTCCTCTACTGTGTGCTCGTTCACCTTAGGAAGTTGCATCTATATTTAGATTCAGCGAGTTAGAAATACGTTTCTTCTAAAAGCTGCGTTTGGATGTTCCTGAGAGACTAGGAGTATAGGGTGTAATGAGAAACAGCTGTCTCTTAAACAAAAAAGGAGCTATGTAGCAGAATGATTGTCAAGGTTTATATTCAACTTACAGAGTTAAACAGACGTGTGAATGTAGCAATTCAGAGACACTTTCTTTGGAGTATCAGGAAAGAGGTATTTCCAGCCATATACAGGCTCAAAAGAATTTGCGGTAAGATCGCGTCTAAACCACAGGAGAAACGTCTCTTTCAAAATGCTCTGCTGCGTGTTCGTTGACCTTAGGAAGTTGCATCTATGTTTCGATTCAGCGAGTTAGAAACACGCTTCTTCTAAAAGCTGCATTTGCATATTCCTGAGTGAATGGGAGTATAGAGTGTAATGAGAAATATCTGGCTGTAAAACAAAAACGGAGCTGTGTATAAGAATGATTGTCAAGGTGGATATTCAACTTACAGAGTTAAACAGACGTGTGAATGCAGCCATTCAAAAACCCTTTCTTTGGAGAATCTGGAAAGAGAAATTTCCAGCCATATACAGGCTCATAAAAATTAGCGGTAAGACCGCGTCTAAACAACGGGATAAACGTCTCTTTCAAACTGTTCTGCTATGTGTTCATTCACGTTAGTAAGTTTCATTTATGTTTAGATTCAGTGAGTTAGAAACACGTTTGTTCTAAAAGCTGTGTTTGGATATTCCTGAGTGAATGGGAATATAGGGTGTAATGAGAAATAT
>NW_022445658.1:0-2717 GCF_009761245.1 Sapajus apella | reverse complement strand
ACCACTTGGCAGATAAAAAGGAGAATGTCCTCCCTGGGGACAGCAGCGGGCATTTTGAGACCATCCTATGTTTCCACACCTTGGCAGTTCTGCTGGGGAAGAGGAGAATCTAACCTGACTTTCTAGTACTTCGGTGCCCAGATTCTCTTTTCTGAAGCTCCTAAAACAGTAGTGTGACTGACACGCAGGCAGCCCTAAATGGATGCTAAATAACAAATGTGTGAAACTCAGGCTGGGTCTGCGCCCAGCTGGAGGGAGGCATGCCCTGGTGACAAGGACAATGAGTTAGGTGACCATCCACAGGGCCTGTGAGATGACACTCACCTTGTAACCCACAGGCTCTTCAGGGTCATCTGGGGCTGACCAGCCACTCTGATGGACGTACCCCTGAGGAAGACACTGCCCAGGAACTGCTCAGCTGTCTCCTCCAATCACATTTGCCACATTGCTCATTCAGATGTCCCAAGCTGCCATGAACTAAGCACTTTTATGGACTGAAAACAACCAAAGGAAACCAACCAGGATCTCACAATCTGGTGGTAAAGGAGCCCCAAAGGGAAAGGAGGGACTCTGCTATGACTCAGGATGGGGGATGGGGCAGTGCCTGCAAGGTGGGCCAGGGGTATTTACTAGCCTAGATCCAGGAGTGGGGCTTGTCAAGGTGAGGAGATGGCATGGAGAACTGGGGGAGCTCAAGCACATGGGATGGCCAGGGCTGGAAGGACAGGGACAGCAACAAGTTGCTGGGAGGGAAGGGCTGAGTGTGATGCTGAGAAGCACACCTCCGCCCTGTGTCTGCCACTCCTGCTGATCAACCCCAACACAGGAAGAGCCTGGGATTTCTCAAACCCGGTGGATACTGGAACTCCTTTTGTGTGGGGAGAATGTCTTGAGACCATAGTTTCTTAAATAACTTCTAGTCTAAGCAAAAGCATTAGCGAGTCAAACACTGTTACCCCCAAGCCAGCCCTGAGCACCCACATGCAGGCCCACAGGCAGACATGGCCCCCCGCCTCCCCACTTTACCCTCAACATTGGTGCCCCATGGAGACACCTCTGGACTGTCACCCCTGGGCATGCCATGGGCAGCCCCAAGGACCAGGGTTTCCCAGGCAATCACCCCTGCCTTCCTGCAGCCTCCATGAAGAATCTGACTTTACTACATTTTGTTATTTTATAAAGAGGATTAGAAACTGGAAAACGAGCACGCCGACTTCTGAGATGCAATGTTCTCTGTCTCTCACTGAGTGTGAGCCTGGCCTCATTCCTGCTGGGCAGCACCCAGGGAGAGCTGGGAGGACAGGACAGGTCTGAAACATATGAAAGATCACCCAAGTGGCAGGCAGGGGAGAATGGGGGACCTGAAAACCATCACTGGGCTCAGCCACATTCACTCTGAATCATCAGTAACACAACAGGAGGGAAGGTGGCAGCTGTCCACTGCAGGGGCCAGCACAATTGCTGCACAGGGCCATGCAGTCTCCCTCTACCTAACTGCTCACGTCTACACAGCTAGCTCCAAATGAAGGGGTGGGAGCCAGGCTGCACTGGCTCCAGTGATGCTTCTTCACAAAGATGGGGGGCTGTGGGCCTGTGCCTGGGCTGAGGCTGGAAGCTCCCTGCACAGGGCTGCAGAAGCACACAGGGAGGGCTGGCAAGTTTATTTATTTTCTTAGAGGCAGGGTCTCCCTCCTGGGCTCAGGAAAAACTCCTGTCTCAGCCTCCAGAATAGCTGGGACTATAGGCATGCACCACCACGCCCAGCTAACTTTTTTTTTATTTGAGACAGAGTTTTGCTCTTGTTGCCCATACTAAAATGCAATGCCTCGATCTTGGCTTACTGAAACCTCCACCTCCCTGGTTCAAGCACTTCTCCTGCCTCAGCATCCCAAGTAGCGAGGATTACAGGCGCACACCCCCACACCTGGCTAGTTTTTGTACTTTTAGTAGATATGGGGTTTCGCTATGTTGGCCAGGCTGGTCTTGAACTCCTGAGCTCAGGTGATCCACCCATCTCGGCCTCCCAAAATGCTGAGATTACAGGCGTAAGTCATGGCACCTGGCCTCAGATAACTTTTAAAAATGTTTTGTAGAGACAGGGTTTCACAATGTTGCTCAGGCTGGTCTTGAACTCCTGGCCTTAAGTGACCCTCCGGCCTTGACCTCCTAAAGTGCTGGAATTACAGGCATAAGCCACCATGCCCAGCCTAGGGCTTGCAATTTTAAAGCTGACTCCAGAACAAAGCAACCACTTTAACATCATCCTGGTATCACTGATGCCCCCACATGGTACAACCTGAGACCAGGGCAGGTGGGGAGATCTTTTGAGGATTTAGAAACTTGCACTAGTAACACACACACTTGTATCCCCTGCCAAAGACTCAATCGGATATGTGCAGAGCAACACTGGTAGTGAAGCAGGAGTGGCCACAAAAAAACAGACCCCTCCAACACCAAACTAAGAAAAGAAGGGGTTTTATTATTATGGCCTGGGAGCAAGGCTTTATGTTTTTTCCAAACGGCCAAGCTCCCCTAACAAAGAGAAGCTCTGCCTTTATATAGGCTTACACTCTAGATATTATACATGAAAGGATCTTAGGTTTACAGCCTTAGAAATTACAAGTGAAAGGGTCCTGGGTTTACAGCTTTAGAAATCACATACGAAAGTCTTGGGTTTACAGTTTTAGGAATTACATATGAAAGGGTTTCTGGTCTCC
>NW_022445657.1:0-2718 GCF_009761245.1 Sapajus apella | reverse complement strand
ACCGCTAATTCTTATGAGCCTGTATAGGGATGGAAACATCTCTTTCCAAACTCTCAAAGAAAGTGTTTCTCAACTGCTCCATTCACACATCTGTTTAACTCTGTGAGTTGAATATACACCTTGACAATCGTTTTGCTACATAGCCCCGTTTTTGTTTTAGAGCCAGATATTTCTCATTACTTCCTATACTACCATGGACTCAGGAATATCCAAACGCAGCTTTTAGAAGAAAAGTGTTTCTAACTCGCCGAATCTAAACATAGATGCAACTTCCTATAGTGAACGAACACACAGCAGAGGAGTTTAAAACAGTCGTTTCTCCTGGAGTTTGGACACGACTTTTGCGCTAATTCTTAAGTGTCTCTATATAGCTGGAAATATCACATTCCAGATTCTCCAAAGAAAGCGTTTCTGAACTGCTACGTTCACACATCTCTTTAACACTCTAAGTTGAATATACTCCTTGACAGTCATTCTGCTACGTAGCTCCGTTTTTGTTTTAGAGCCAGATATTTCTCATAACATCCTGTACTCCTGTTGACTCAGGAATATCCAAACGCAGCTTTTAGAAGAAACGTGTTTCTAACTCGCTGAATCTAATCATAGATGCAACTTCCTTAGGTGAGCGAACACACAGCAGAGAAGTTTGAAACAGACGTTTCTCCTGTTGTTTAGACACGATCTCAGCGGTAAATCATCTGATCCTGTATATGGCGGGAAATATCTCTTCCCAGATTCTCGAAACAAAGGGTTTCTGATCTGCTACATTCACTTATCTTTCTACCTCTGTAAGTTGAATATACACCTTGACAATCATTCAGCTACATAGCTCCGTTTTTGTTTTAGAGCCAGACACTTCTCATTACACAGTATATGTCCATTCAATCAGGAATATCCAAACGCAGCCTTTAGAAGAAACGTGTTTCTAACTCGCTGAATCTAAAGATAGATGCAACTTCCTACGTTGAACGAACACACAGCAGAAAAGATTAAAACAGACGTTTCTCCTGTGGTTTAGAGGCGATCTTACCAGTAATTCTTACAAGCATGTAAATGGCTGAAAATATCTCTTTTTAGATTCTCCAAAGAAAGGGTTATGGAACTGCGACATTCACACATCTGTTTAACTCTTTAATTTTAATACACACCTTGACAAGGATTCTGCTACATAGCTCCGTTTTTGTTTTAGAGCCAGATATTTCTCATTACATCCTATAATCCTATGTCTCAGGAATATCCAAAGGCAGCTTTTAGAAGAAACGTGTTTCTAACCCGCTGAATGTAATCATAGATACACGTTCCTAAGGTGAACGAACACACAGGACAGATGTCTGAAAGAGACGTTTCTCCTGTGGTTTAGGTTCGATCTTACCGCTAATTCTTATGTGCCTGTATACGGCTGGAAATATCTCTTTCCAAACTCTCCAAAGAAAGTGTTTGTCAAGTAGTACATTCACACATCTGTTTAACTCTGTAAGTTGAATATACACCTTGACAATCATTCTGCTAGGTTTCTCGGTTTTTGTTTTAGAGACGGATATTTCTCATTACATACTATACTCTCATTCACTCAGGAATATCCAAACGCAGCTTTTAGAAGAAACGTGTTTCTAACTGTCTGAATGTAAAAATAGATGCAACTTCCTAAGGAGAATGAACACACAGAAGAGAAGTTTGAAAGAGACGTTTTTCCTGTGGTTTAGACGCGATCTTACCGCTAATTCTTATGAGCCTCTATACGGCTTGAAATATCTCTTTCCAGATTCTCCACGGAAAGGGTTTCCAAACTGCTACATTCACACATCTGTTTAACTCTGTAAGTTGAATATACACCTTGACAATCATTCTGCTACACAGCTTCGTTTTCGTTTTAGATGCAGATATTTCTCATTACACCTTACACACCCATTCACTCAGGAATATGTAAACGCAGCTTTTAGAAGAAACGTGTTTCTAACTCGCTGAATCTAAACATAGATGCAACGTCCTAAGGTGAACGAACACACAGCAGAGAAGTTTGAAACAGACGTTTCTCCTGTGGTTTAGACGCGATCTAACCGATAATTCTTAAGAGCCTGTATATCGCCAGAAATATCTCTTTCAAGATTCTCCAAAGAAAGGGTTTTTGAACTGGTACATTCACACATCTGTTTAACTCTGTAAGTTGAATATACACCTTGACAATCATTCTGCTACATAGCTCCGTTTTTGTATTAGAGCCAGATATTTCTCATTGCATCCTATGCTCCCATGACTCAGGAATATCCAAACACAGCTTTTAGAACAAACATGTTTCTTACCCGCTGAATCTAATCATTGATGCAACTTCCTAAGGTGAAGGAACACACAGCAGAGAAGTTTGCAACAGATGTTTCTCCTGTGGTTTAGATTCGATCTTACCGCTAATTCTTATGAGCCTGTATGTGGCTGGAAATATCTCTTTCCAAACTCTCCATAGAAAGGTTTTCTCAACTAGTACATTCACACATCTGTTTATCTCTCTAAGGTGAATACTCACCGTGACAATCATTCTGCTACATAGCTCCGTTTTTGTTTTAGAGCCAGATATTCCTCATTACATCCTGTAATTCTTATGATCCTGTATATGGCTGGAAATATCTCTTTCCAGATTCTCCAAAGAAAGGTTTTCTGAACTTCTACATTCACTTACCTTTTTAACTCTGTAACTTGAATATACACCTGGATAATCCTTGTGCT
>NW_022445656.1:0-2719 GCF_009761245.1 Sapajus apella | reverse complement strand
TATTATGAATGAATTAAGCAAAGATTCATCAGCATCACTGTAACATTAAAAAACTTTACTACTTAATGGTGCAATGTTCTTTTATGAAAGTTACTTGTATACCATGTCTTAAAAAAAATTGTGCACAAAGGAAGGAAGAAACATTGCCTAATGCAAATTTAGGTGATGTTTATTAAAATAGATATGTGAAACCTAGAGTAGGAGCATGTACCTGTAGTCCCACGGACTCAGGAGACAGGGGCAGGAGGATGGCCTGAGCCCAGGAATTAGCGGTCAGCCTGGGCAACATTGTGAGACCCAACCTCATAGTAAATGAACAATAGATAAGTGAGTAAAATGTGTGACTAAGTTTTTTATAATACCATGCAGTAAGAAGAAGAATATAAAACACTCAAGTTAGATTTAGCACCTTGACATTTTTATTTTAAAAAACCTAAGACACATTCTAGTTGATTCTTTTTATTATTATTATTGTGCTTTAGATTATGGGGTACATGTGCAGATTATGCAAGACTGCTGCATAGGTACATTCATGGCAAGGTGGTTTGTTGCCACTATCCCTCTTCACCTATACCTGACAATTCTCCCCATGTTATCTCTCCTCATCCTCCCTCCCACTATCTCTCCCATGGCCACCCCCAAGGGACCCCAGTGTGTAACGCTCCCCTCTTTGTGTCCAAGTGTTCACATTGTTCAATACCTGCCTATGAGTGAGAACACGTGGTGTTTGATTTTCTGTTCTTGTGTCAGTTTGCTGAGAATGATGGTTTACAGGCTCATCCATGTCCCTACAAAGGACACAAACTCATCATTTTTTATGGCTACATAGTATTCCATGATATGTGCCACATTTTCTTTGTCCAGTCTATCATCGATGGGCATTTGGGTTGGTTCCAGGTCTTTGCTATTGTCAACAGTGCCACAATGAACATGCCTGTGCATGTGTCTTTATAACAGAATGAGTTATAGTCCTTTGGGTATATACCCAGTAATGGGATTGCTGGGTCAAATGGAATTTCTATTTCTAGATCCTTGAGGGCTCACCACACTGTCTTCCACAATGGTTGAACTAATTTACACTCCCACCAACAGTGTAAAAGTGTTCCTATTTCTCCACATCCTCTCCAGCATCTGTTGTCTCCAGATTTTTTAATGATTGCCATTCTAACTGGTGTGAGATGGTATCTCAATGTGGTTTTGTTTTGAATTTCTCTAATGACCAATGATGATGAGCATTTTTTCATATATTTGTTGGCTTCATATATGTCTTTTTTTGAAAAGTGTCTGTTTATATACTTAAGCTACTTTTGGATGGGTTTGTTGGTTTTTTTCTTGTAAATCTAGTTTAGTTCTTTGTAGATTCTGGATATTAGCCCTTTGTCAGATGGGTAGATTGCGAAAATTTTTTCCCATTCTGTCGGTCGCCAGTTCACTCTAATGATTGTTTCTTTTGCTGTACAAAAGCTCTGAAGTTTAATTAGATCCCATTTGTCTGTTTTTGCTTTTGTTGCCATTGCTTTTGGTGTTCTAGTCATGAAGTTCTTGCCTATGCCTATGTCCTGAATGGTTTTGCCTAGGTTTTCTTCCAGGGTTTTTATGGTGTTAGTTCTTATGTTTAAGTCTTTAATCCATCTGGAGTTAATTTTAGTGTAAGATGTCAGGAAGGGGTCCAGTTTCTGCTTCCTGCACATTGCTAGCCAATTTTCCCAGCACCATTTATTCAACAGGGGATTCTTTCCCCATTGCTTGTTTTTGTCAGGTTTGTCAAACATCAGATGGTTATAGATGCGTGGTGTTGCTCCGGAGGCTTCTGTTCTGTTCCATTGGTCTATGTCTCTGTTTTGGTACCAGTACCATGCTGTTTTGATTACTGTAGCCTTGCAGTATAGCTTGAATTCTGGCAGCATGATGCCTCCAGCTTTGTTCTTTTTGCTTAGGATTGTCTAGGCTATGCAGGCTCTTTTTTGGTTCCATATGAAGTCTTAAGTGTTTTTTTCCAGTTCTGTGAAGAAAGCCATTGGTAGTTTGATGGGGATAGTGTGAAATCTACAAATTACTTTGGGCAGTATGGCCATTTTCACAATATTGATTCTTCCTAACCATGAGCATGGAATCAGATACAGCAATTCACTCCTCAGCAGCACACAGACAAGGAAGACACCACCTTGCTGAGAACTACCCACAGTCACAGACCCGGGTGACAACCCAGGCTAGCGGCTCCGGCCAGACCGGTGCCTTGTTAGCGCAGACCAGTGCAGAGATTTGGACTAATACTGAGAAAGCTTGTGAAAAGAAACTGCCCATCTCACAGAAGGGAGAATTGAAAGCAGGGAGGGTGTTAGTACCAGACAGACCCCTCCCCCACAAGATCCAGCAACTGGAGTCCCTCTCCTGGGAAAGTTGTACAGTTAACACCCTACTCCACTGGGAACACAGGGCTTGGCAGAGGGAAAGAGCCCACCATTGGGAAGGCGGGGCACCCCACCAGGACTGAAACCAGGAGAAGAATAAACGACAGCCGGACCAGGATGGAGGCAGCCCAGCAGCTTCTCCACAGGCAGACAGTTGACAGGCTGTCTCAAGTGGCACAGTGACACCTGCATTTAAATAAAATGCCTCATACAGGAGAAATAACCCCATCTTCCCTGAGTGGATGTCCTTTTTGTTAAAGTTGGGGTTATTTCTCCTGTATGAGGCATTTTATTTAAATGCAGGTGTC
>NW_022445655.1:0-2719 GCF_009761245.1 Sapajus apella | reverse complement strand
GTGGGAGTCTAAGTCTCTTTGTAAGTCATTAAGAACTTGCCTTATGTATCTGGGTGCTCCTGTATTGGGTGTGTATATATTTAGGATCGCTAGCTCTTCTTTTTGCATTGATCCTTTTACCATTATGTAATGTCCCTCTATGTCTCTTATGATCTTTGTTGCTTTAAAGTCTAATTTATCAGAGATGAGAATTGCAACTCCTGCTTTTTTTTGCTCTCCATTTGCTTGGTAAATCTTCCTCCATCCCTTTGTTTTGAGCCTTTGTGTATCCTTGCATGTGAGATGGGTTTCCTGGATACAGCACACTGATGGGTTTTGTCTTTTTATCCAATTTGTCAGTCTGTGTCTTTTGATTGGGGCATTTAGCCAATTTACATTTAAGGTTAATATTGTTATGTGTGAATTTGATACTGCCATTTTGGTGCTAGCTGGGTGTTTTGCCCTTTAGTTGAGCTGGTACTTATTGTTCCTTTCTATGTGTAGAGCCTGTTTCAGGAGCTCTTGTAAAGCTGGCCTGGTGGTGATGAAATCTCTGAGTACTTGCATGTTCCCAAAGGATTTTATTTTTCCTTCACTTATGAAGCTTAGTTTGGCTGGATAGGAGATTCTGGGTTGAAAGTTCTTTTCTTTAAGGATGTTGAATATTGGCCCCCATTCTCTTCTGGCTTGTAGGGTTTCTGCTGAGAGATCTTGTGAGTCTGATGGGCTTCCCTTTATGGCTAACCCGACCTTTCTCTCTGGCTCCCCTTAGTATTTTCTCCTTCATTTCAACCCTGGTGAATCTGATGATTATGTGCCTTGGGGTTGCTCTTCTGGACGAATATCTTTGTGGTGTTCTCTTTATTTCCTGGACTTGAATGTTTGCCTGCCTTGCTAGGTTGGGGAAGTTTTCCTGGATAATATCCTGAAGAGTATTTTCCAGCTTGGATTCATTCTCTTTGTCGCATTCAGTTACGCCTATCAAACGTAGATTAGGTCTTTTCACATAGTCCCACATTCCTTGGAGACTTTGTTTATTCCTTTTTACCCTTTTTTCTCCAGTCTTGCCTTCCCGTTTTATTTCATTGAGTTGATCTTCGACCTCTGATATCCTTTCTTCTGCTTGGTCAGTTCGGCTGTTGATACTTGTGCATGGTTCACGAAGTTCTCGTGTTGCGTTTTTCAGCTCCATCAATTCACTTATATTCCTTTCTGTTTTGTCCATGCTCGTTAGCATTTCGTCAAATCTTTTTTCAACGTTCTTAGTTTCTTTGCATTTGGTTAGAACGTGTTCTTTAAGTTCACAGAAGTTTCTTACTACCCACCTTCTGAAGTCTGATTCTGTCATTTCATCACACTCGTGCTCCCTCCAACCTTTTTCCCTTGCTGGTGAGGAGTTGTGATCCCTTGTAGGAGGAGAGGTGTTCTGGTTTCGGGTGTTTTCATCCTTTTTGCGCTGGTTTCTTCCCCTTTAAGGATTTATCCACCTGTCGACTTTGTAGTTGCTGGCTTTGAGATTGGGTCTCAAATCTTTCAGATTGAATTTCTGTTTGTTGATGATGAGGTTATTTCTGTTTCTTGGTTTTCCTTCTGACAGTCTGGTCCCTCTGCTGTAGGTCTGCTGAGGTTCACTCCAGGGCTTGCCTGGGGTTCACCTGCAGCAGCTGCTGAACAGTAAGGGTTGTTACCAGTTTTCTTCTTCTGCTATCTTTGTCCCAGTAGGATACCCGCCTAGTGTCAATCTGATCTCTCTTTTATGAGGTGTCTCTTTGGATATATAGGGGTCAGGGAGCTGCTTGAGGAGACGGTGTCTTCTTTATAGGAGCTCAAATGGTGAGTTGCGAGCTCTGTTGTTGTTCATTCAGAGCTGCTGGGCAGGTGCTTTTAGGTCCACTGCAGCAGAACTCATAAACTGCTTTTTGTTCCCAGGTGCTCTGTCCCAGGGATTTAGGGCTTTATTTATGAGTTTCCGTTATGCTTCCACCTTCTTTTTTTTTTTTTCCTTCAGACCTGCCAAGCCCAGCAAGGAAGCAGCCTAGTCATTGTCGGCCTATAAAGGCTTTGCTGAGCTGCTGTGGGCTCCGCCCCGCTGCCGAGTGAAGTTCCCTGCAGTCCTGTTTATATGGGTGTAGTTAGAACTGCTTTGGCGGTGGTGGCCCACCTCTGTTGAGGCGGAGTCTCTCTTCTGTGGCGGGTTGCCTTGGCAGCGGCGGGCTACCTCAGAAATGGCAGGTTGCCTTGGCAACGGCGGGCTGCCTCAGCAATGGCGGGCTGCCTCAGCAATGGCGGGCTGCCTCAGCAATGGCGGGTTGCCTTGGCAATGGTGGGCTGCCTCAGCAATGGCGGGTTGCCTTGGAAACGGTGGGCTGCCTCAGCATTGGCCAACTACATGGGTCGTGGCGGGCTGCCTCGGTAATGGCGTACGCCCCTCCCCCACAGAGCTGGACCGTCCTGGGTTCAGCTGTGCTTGCTGTGAATGTCTCAGTCCGGAGTTTCTGGTTGCTGTTCTTTTGTGGGGGTGGGACCAGCTGAGCCTGATCGCCTAGCTCCCTGCCTCAGAGCCTTTTTAAAGTTTGTGTTCCAGTCGCCTGTTGAAGAGGCGCCGGGGTCTGTTTGTTTTCCCCTGCGGCCACTCACTGTGCTCGCTTAAACAGCGGCACTGAGGTTTGTGGCGCTTTTTTTTTTTTGCCCTTGAATCTACTGTCCTGGTTCTCTGCTCAGTCCCCTTTTTGAACCGGCG
>NW_022445654.1:0-2720 GCF_009761245.1 Sapajus apella | reverse complement strand
TTTAGACGCGATCATACTGCTAATTCTTAAGTGCCTGTCTATGGCTGAAAATATCTCTTTCCAGATTCTCCAAAGACATTGTTTCTGAACTGCTACATTCACACATCTGTTTAACTCTTTAAGTTGAATACACACCTTGACAATCATTCTACTACATAAATCGGTTTTGGTTTTAGAGCCAGATATGTCTCCTTACACACTATACTCCCGTTCACTTAGGAATATACAAAGGCAGCTTTTAGAAGAAACGTGTTTCTAACTCGCTGAATTTAAACATAGATGCAACTAAGAAAGGTGAACGAACACACAGCAGAGCAGTTTGAACGAGACGTTTCTCCTGTTTTTCAGGCGCGATATTACCGCGAATTTTAAGTGCCTGTATATGACTGGAAATATCTCTTTCTGGGTTCTCCAAAGAAAGGGTGTCTGAACTGCTACATTCACACGTCTGTTTAACTCTGTAAGGTAAATATACACCTCGACAATCATTCAGCTAGATAGCTCCGTTTTTGTTTTAGAGCCAGATATTTGTCAAGACACACTACACTCCTTTTCATGGAGGAATATGGAAACGCAGCTTTTAGAAGAAACGTGTTTCCAACTCGCTGAATTTAACATAGATGCAACTTCCTTAGGTGAACGAACATACAGCAGAGCAGTTTGAAAGAGACGTTTCTCCTGTGGTTTACACGCGATGTTACCGCTAATTTTATGTGCATGTATAAGGCGGGAAATATCTCTTTCTAGGTTCTCAAAGGAAAGGGTTTCTGAACTGCTACATTCACACATCTGTTTATCTCTGTAAGGTGAAAATACACCTTGACAATCATTCTGCTAGATAGCTCCGTTTTTGTATTAGAGCCAGAAACTTCTCATTACACCATATATTCCCATTCACTCAGGAATACCCAAACGCAGCTTTTACAAGAAACGTGTTTCTGACCTGCTGAATTTAACATAGATGCAACTTCCTTAGGTGAGTGAACAAAGGGGCAGAGAAATTTGAAAGACACGTTTCCCCTGTGGTGTAGAGACGACCTTACCGTTCATTCTTATATATCTGGATATGGCTGGAAATATCTCTTTCAAGATTCTAAAAAAAGGGTTAATGAACTGCTACATTCACACGTCTGTTTACCACTGCAAGTTGAAAATACACCTTGACAATCATTCTGCTAGATAGCTCCGTTTTTGTTTTGGAGCCAGGTATTTCTCATTACACCCTATGCTGCCATTCACTGAGGAATATCCAAATGTAGCTTTTAGAAGCAACGTGTTTCTAACTCGCTGAATCGAAACATGGATGCAGCTTCCTAAGTTGAACGAACACCCAGCAGAGCAGTTAGAAAGAGATGTTTCTCCTGTGGTTTAGACGCGATCTTACCGCTAATTCTTATGTGCCTCTATATGGCTGGAAATATCTCTTTCCAGATTCTCCAATGACATGGATTCTGAACTGCTACAGTCACACATCTGTTTAACTCTGTAAGTTGAATACAAACCTTGACAATCATTCGGCTAGATAGCTCAGTTTTTGTTTTAGAGTCAGATATGTCTCCTTACACACTATACTCCCATTCACTTAGGAATATTCAAACGCAGCTTTTATGAGAAAAGTGTTTCCATCTTGCTGCATCTAAACACAGATGCAACTTCCTAACCTGAACGAACACACAGCAGAGCAGTTTGAAAGAGACGTTTCTCCTGTGGTTTAGACGCGATCTTTCCGCTAATCCTTATGTGCCTGTATATGGCTGGAAATATTTCTTTCTAGGTTCTCAAAAGAAAGAGTTTCTGAACTGCTAAATTCGCACATCTGTTTATCTCTGTAAGTTGAATATGCTCCTTGACAATCATTCTGCTAGATAGCTCCGTTTTTGTTTTAGAAACACATATTTCTCATAACACCCTATACTCCCATTCACTCAGGAATATCCAAATGCAGCTTTTAGAAGAAACGTGTTTCTAACTCGCTGAATCTAAACATAGATGCACCTAAGTAAGGTGAATGAACACTCAGAAGAGCAGTTTGAAAGAGAAGTTTCTGCTGTGGTTTAGAATCGATCTTACCGCTCACTCTTATGTGCCTGTATGTGGCTGGAAATATCTCTTCCCAGATTCTACAAGGAAATGGTTTCTGAACTGCTACATTCACTTATCTGTTTAAGTCTGTACGTTGAATACACACCTTGACAATCATTCTGCTAGATAGCTTCGTTTTTATTTTAGAGGCAGATATTTCTCATTACACAGTATACTCCTTTTCACTCAGGAATATCCAAACGCAGCTTTTAGAAGAAACCTGATTCTAAGACTCGGAATCTAAGCATAGATGCAACTTCCTAAGGTGAAAGAACACCCAGCAGAGCAGTTTGAAAGTGACGTTTCTCCTGTGGATTAGACGCGATCTACCGCTAATTCTTATGTGCCTGTATAGGGCTTTAAATATCACTTTCTAGATTCTCCGAAGAAAGGGTTTCTGATCTGCTACATTCACACATCTGTTTAACCCTGTCAGTTGAATATACAGCTTGACAATCATTCTGCTACATATCTCCGTTTTTGTTTTAGAGCCAGATATTTCTCATTACATCTTTACTCCCATTCACTCAGGAATATCCAAAAGAAGCTTTTAGAGGAAAAGTGTTTCTAACTCGCTGAATCTAAACATAGATGGCACTCCCTAAGGTGAACGAAGACACAGCAGAGCAGTTTGTAAG
>NW_022445653.1:833-2720 GCF_009761245.1 Sapajus apella | reverse complement strand
AATAAGGCTGGCCAGGAACAGCAGGGCACCATGCAGGCTCCTCCCTGGCTCGGTCTGCACCTTGAGAAACCTGCTTCCCGAAGGTCATCTGGCACCTTCCCATTCTGTGCCAACCTCCTTGGGAGAAACCTTCACAGATGGTCTGGCTAGCATCTAGTTTCAGCACTGGGTTTCCACCTTCCTCACAAACCTCAGAACCATCGAAACTGCCCAAGGGCCTGGGCAAAAGTAGGGGAGCAACCCTCCACAAGAGCCTCGTGACCTAAGAAGCAAGAACCAGGATCCACAGGATGGGGTGTTTACCCCCTCAGGCAACAGTGCCCAGTCCCTGCCACCTCCCCCAGCACCAGCACCAGCCTCCTCTCATGTTCTCATGCAGGGCCAAAAACATTCGGCTAGATCACACACGTTCACAAAGATACCCTTTTTCAATATCTCAACCAAAGCTTCATGACTACAAAAATTTAATTAAGCTTTTGGACATAATAACTAATTTTAGAGAACTAGGAGATTAGTCAAATTCCCCCCATGATTTAAATATAAACACTTTATACAACTGCTAACACTGTTAAACAAGTCTGATTTATCTAGCACAGGCAGCAAATGAAATGTACCCTGAAGGACAGGCATGAATTTTGACATTTAACACTATTATTTCTAAAATTCACTAATATACTAGCTTATTTGCTTAATCAGGATATGTAATTCATCAAAATCATTAACTAGCTTGACAGCCCAGAGTCATCATTACAAATATCACATACAGTTATGCACACTCAGGAATTATTGATAGCTACACTCCTGTTTGAAGCTGAAAAAACATGTAATTTATCCAAAGCCTGAAGTCTAGCAAATTATGGAAACTCCTTTCATTCAGATTCCTCATCATTGATCTTTTTCTACATGTCTTTTTACCTCCATATTAAAAGTTGGGAGTTTTTTCCCTCATGCTTTAAGTGATGGCATAAATTTTTTAATAGAGCTACACATAATTTCAAGTAAACATACTTTAGGCCAGCCCTTTTAAAAAATAATCTTCTAATTTTTTTTCACTGCACATGTGACAACTGGTTCCTATAGAAATATTTTAAAATAAAGACAAGCAAATTAAAATCCTGCAGAGATGATGCTAAAATTTAAAACATCCTTCTATAATTTGTAATACAAGTGTGCATTCAACATAAGAAAAAATTCTATTCTATAACCTATTTTTAATCCATGACTGTGTATTACAAACATCTATCTACAGGTATCAATAAATATATCTCCACATTGTTTTTAATGCTAATTAGCGTATCCTGACTAGATACACCATAATCTATTCAACTAACTCCTAGTGTTCAACATTTACCTGCTATCAATTTTTTCGATTTCATAATCAACACTGTGAAGACTCTCCAAATAAACACATTCTTGGGCAACTACTAATTATTTCCAAAGCACAAATTCCCAGGTGTGGATCCAGGGTCACAGGGCACACATTTCTAAGGCTGGGGCCTTGGCATGTTCTAATTTGGGTGTACTAATTTGCATAGTTTAAAACTGCATGTGCACCAATTTGAGAGGTAAGAAACGGCACTAGCCTCTTTGCATTTCTATGACTATTAATGAGATTATATTTATGCTTTGTAGTTATCTGCTGACTATATTTCTGCTTTAGTGAACTGCCTGCCTGTCTTTTGCCCAGTTTTTCTAATTTTAGTGTGGAGGGACCCATGATTGTGCCTGTCAGTGCTTTAATTTTCTCTATAAGATGGGGGTAATATCACTATCTATTTTATAGCACAGTTGTAAAAACTAAACAAGTTAATATAAGTTAAGCCTTATGCTTGACACAAAGTAAAGACTCAGTAAAGTTTTGCCATGTTAATGATCAATGAACTACAA
>NW_022445653.1:0-733 GCF_009761245.1 Sapajus apella | reverse complement strand
CCTTCTTCCTCCCTCCCTCCCTCCCTCCGTTCTTTTTTCTTTCTTTCTCTTTATTTTCTTTCTTTTTTTCTCTCTCTCTCCCTCTCCCTCCCTCTCTCTCTCTTTCTGATGGAGCCTCGCTCTGTCGCCAGGCTGGACTGCAATGGCATGATCTCAGCTCACTGCTACCTCCACCTCCTGGGTCCAAGTGATTCTCCTGCCTCAGCCTCCCAAGTAGCTGGGAATACAGGCATGCACCACCACATCTGGCTAATTTTTGTAGTTTAGTTAAGACGGGGTTTCGCCATGTTGCCCAGGATGGTCTTGATCTCCTGACCTCGTGATCTATCTGCCTTAGCCTCCCAAAGTGCTGGGATTACAGGTGTGAACCACCGCGCCCAGCTCCTACATTTTTTTGAGACAGAGTTTTGCTCTGTTGCCTAGGCTGGAATGCAATGGCACAATCTCAGCTCACTGCAACCTCTGCCTCCAAGGTTCAAGCGATTATCCCAGCTCAGCCTCCCAAGTAGCTGGGATCACAGACATGTACCACCACGAATGGCTAATTTTTATATATGCAGTAGACAGGGTTTCGCCATGTTGGCCAGGCTGGTCTAGTCTCAAACTCCTGACCTGAGGTGATTCACCCATCTCTGCCTCCCAAAGGGCTGAGACTACAAGGGTGAGGCACCGCACCCAGCCAAGGATTTTTTTGTATATTAATGTAGTTCTGCTTCTCAAATTTGCCCATTAA
>NW_022445652.1:0-2720 GCF_009761245.1 Sapajus apella | reverse complement strand
AGAAGATATCTGATCCTAACTCGCTGAATCTAAACATAGTTGCAACTTCCTAAGGTGAACGAACACAAAGCGGAGCAGTTTGAACCAGACGTTTCTCCAGTGTTTTAAACGCAGTCTTACCCTTAGTTCTCATATGCCTGTATATGGCTGGAAATATCTGTCTTCAGATATTCGAAGCAAAGGATTTCTGAACTGCTGCAAACACACATCAGTTTAACTCTGTATGTTGATTGCACAGCTTGACAACAATTCTGCTAGATAGCTACGTTTTTGTTTTAGAGCAAGATATTTCTCATTACGGCCTTTACTCTCAGTCATTCTGGAATATCCAAACGCAGCTTTAAAAGAAACGTGTTTCTAACTTGCTGAATCTAAACATAGATGCAACTTCCTAAGGTGAACGAACACAAAGCAGAGCAGTTTGAACTAGACTTTTCTCCAGTGTTTTAAAAGCAGACTTACTGTTAGTTCTCCTATGCCTGCATATGGTTGGAAATATCTGTCTCCAGATTCTCGAAGCAAAGGATTTCTGAACTGCTGCAAACACACATCAGTTCATCTCTGTATGTTGATTGCACAGCTTGACAACCATTCTGCTAGATAGCTACGTTTTTGTTTTAGAGCAAGATATTTCTCATTACCGCCTTTATTCTCAGTCATTCTGGAATATCCAAACGAAGCTTTTAGAAGAAACGTGTTTCTAACTCGCTGAATCTAAACATAGATGCAACTTCCTAAGGTGAACGAACACAAAGCAGAACACTTTGAACTTGACGTTTATCCTGTGTTTTAAACGCAGTCTTACTGCTAGGTCTTAAATGCGTGTGTAAGGCTGGAAATATCTGTTTCCAGATTACCCGAAGAAAAGATTTCAGAACCTCTGCACACACACATGAATTTAACTCCATAAGATGATTTTACAACTTGACAACCATTCTGCTAGATAGCTGCGTTTTTGTTTTAGAGCAAGATGTTTCTGATTACGGCCTGCAGGCTCTTTCACACTGGAATATCCAAAGGCTGCTTTTAGAAGAAACGTGTTTCTAACTCGCTGAATCTAATCATAGATGCAACTTCCTAAGGTGAACGAACAGAAAGCAGTGCAGTTTGAACTAGATGTTTCTCCTGTGTTTTAAACGCAGTCTTACTGCTATGTCTTAAATGCCTGTATAAGGCTGGAAATATCTGTTTCCAGATTCTCCCACGAAAGGGTTTCTGAACTACTGCACTCACACGTCAGTTTAACTCTGTAAGAAGATTTTACAGCTTGATAACCATTGTGCTAGATAGCTGCGTTTTTGTTTTAGAGCAAGATATTTCTCATTACCGCCTTTAGTGTCTGTCATTCTGGAATATCCAAAAGCAGCTTTTAGAAGAAACGTGTTTCTAACTCGCTGAATCTAAACATAGATGCAACTTCCTAAGGTGAACGAACACAAAGAAGAGCAGTTTGAACTAGATGTTTCTCCAGTGTTTTAAAGGCACTTTTACTCTAGTTCTCATAAGCCTGTGTCAGGCTGGATATATGTGTTTCCAGATTATCCGAAGAAAAGATTTCAGAACCTCTGCACACACACATCAATTTATCTCCATAAGATGATTTTACAATTTGACAACCATTCTCCTAGATAGCTGCATTTTTGTTTTAGAGCAAGATGTTTCTGATTACGGCCTGCAGGCTCTTTCACACTGGAATATCCTAATGCTGCTTTTAGAAGAAACGTGTTTATAATTCGCTGAATCTAAACATAGATGCAACTTCCTAAGGTGAAGAAATAGAAAGCAGTGCAGTTTGAACTAGACGTTTCTCCAGTGTTTTAAATGAAGTCTTACTGTTAGTTCTCATATGCCTGTATATGGCTGGAAATATCTCTTTTCAGATTCTCGAAGCAAAGGATTTCTGAACTGCAGCAAAAACACGTCAGTTTAACCCTGTATGTTGATTGTACAGCTTGACAACCATTCTGCTAGATAGCTGCATTTTTGTTTTAGAGCAAGATATTCCTAATTACGGCCTTTAGTCTCAGTCATTCTGGAATATCCAAACGCAGCTTTCAGAAGAAACGTGTTTCTAACTCGCTGAATCTAAACATAGATGCAACTTCCTATGGTGAACGAACACAAAGCAGAGTAGATTGATCTAGACGTTTCTCCTGTGTTTTAAACGCAGTCTTACTGCTAGGTCTTAAATGCCTGGGTAAGGTTGGAAATATCTGTTTCCAGATTCAACAAATAAAAGATTTCAGAACCTCTGCACACACACATCAATTTACCTCCATAAGATGATTTAACAGCTTGACACCATTCTGCTAGATAGCTGTGTTTTTGTTTTAGGGCAAGTTGTTTCTGATTACGGCCTGCAGGCTCTTTCACACTGGAATATCGAAATGCTGCTTTTAGAAGAAACGTGTTTCTAACTCGCTGTCTCTAAACATAGATGCAACTTCCTAAGGTGAACGAATAGAAAGCAGAGCAGTTTGAACTAGACGTTTCTTCAGTGTTTTAAACGCAGTCTTACTGTTAGTTCTCATATGCCTGTATATGGCTGGAAATATCTGTTTCCAGATTCTCCATCGAAAGGGTTTCTGAACTACTGCACACACAAGTCAGTTTAACTCTGTAAGAAGATTGTTCAGATTGACAACCATTCTGCTAGATAGCTGCGTTTTTGTTTTAGAGCAAGA
Organism: Sapajus apella; assembly: GCF_009761245.1. Lineage (NCBI taxonomy): Eukaryota > Metazoa > Chordata > Mammalia > Primates > Cebidae > Sapajus > Sapajus apella. The sequence goes on along the minus strand of NW_022445652.1, from coordinate 36 downwards.
TATTTCTCATTATGGCCTTTAGTCTCTGTCATTCTG
>NW_022445651.1:0-2720 GCF_009761245.1 Sapajus apella | reverse complement strand
GAGTGAATGGGAGTATAGGGTGTAATGAGAAATATCTGGCTCTAAAACAAAAACGGAGCTATCTAACAGAATGATTGTCAAGGCGTATATTCAACTTACAGACTTCAAGAGATGTGTGAATGTAGCAGTTCACAAACCCTTTCTTTGCAGAATCTAGAAAGAGATATTTCGAGCCATATAGAGGAACATAAGAATTAGCGGTAAGATCGCGTCAAAACCACAGGAGAAACGGCTCTTTCAAACTTCTCTGCTGGGTGTTCTTTCACCTTAGGAAGTTGCATCTATGCTTAGACTCCAAGACTTAGAATCAGGTTTCTTCTAAAAGCTGCGTTTGGATATTCCTGGGTTATTGGGAGTATAGGGTGTAATGAGAAATATCGGGCTCTAAAACAACAACGGAGCTATGTAGAAGAATGATTGTCAAGGTGTATATTAAACTTACAGAGTTAAACAATTGTGTGAATGTAGCAGTTCACTAACCCTTTCTTTGGAGAATCTGGAAAGTGATATTTCCAGCCATATACAGACTCTCAAGAATTAGCTTTAAGATCGCGTCTAAACCACGGGAGAAACGTCTCTTTCAAACTGCTCTGGTATGTGTTCGTTGACCTTAGGAAGTTGCATCTATGTTTCTATTCAGCGAGTAAGAAACACGTTTGTTCTAAACGCTGCGTTTGGATATTCCTGAGTGAATGGGAGTATAGGGTGTAAAAACAAACATCTGGCTCTAAAATAAAAACGTAGCTATGTAGCAGAATGATTGTCGAGGTATATATTCAACTTAAGGAGATAAACAGATGTGTGCATATAGCAGTTCAGAAACACTTTCTTTGGAGAATCAGGAAAGAGATATTTCCAGCCATATACAGTCTCATAAGAATTAGCGGTAAGATCGCGTCTAAACATCGGGAGAAACGTCCATTTCAGACTGCTCTGGTATGTGTTCGTTCACCTTAGGAACTTGCATCTATGTTTAGATTCAGCGAGTAAGAAACACGTTTCTTCTAAAAGCTGCTTTTGGATATTCCTGAGTGAGTTGGAGTATAGGGTGTAATGAGAAATATCTGGCTCTAACACAAAAACGGAGCTATGTAGTAGAATGATTGTCAAGGTGTGTATTCAACTTACAGAGTTAAACAGATGTGTTAATGTAGCTGTTCAGAAACCCTTTCTTTGGAGAATCTGGAAAGAGATATTTCCAGCCATATACAGTCTCATAAGAATTAGCCTTAAGATCGCGTTTAATCACAGGAGAAAAGTCTCTTTCAAACTTTTTTGCTATGTGTTCGTTCACCGTAGGAAGTTGCATCTATTTTTAGATTCAGCGAGTTAGAAACACGTTTCTTCTGAAATCTGCATTTGGATATTCCTGAGTGAATGGGAGTATAGGGTGTAATGAGAAATATCTGGCTCTAAAACAAAAACGGAGCTTTGTAGCAGAATGATTGTCAATGTATATGTTCGAATTAGGGAGTTAAACAGATGTGTGATTGTAGCAGTTCAGAAAACCTTTCTTTGAAGAATCTGGAAAGAGATATTTCCAGCCATAACTCATACGAATTAGCTTAAGATCGCGTCTAAACCACATGAGAAACTTCTCTTTCAAACCGCTCTGCTATGTGTTCGTTCAGCTTAGGAAGTTGCATCTATGTTTCGAGTCAGCGAGTTAGAAACACCTTTCTTCTAAAAGCTGCGTTTCGATATTCCTGAGTGAATGGGAGTATAGGGTGTAATGAGAAATATCTGGCTCTAAAACAAAAACTGAGCTATGTAGCAGAATGATTGTCAAGGTGTATATACAACTTACAGAGATAAACAATTGTGTCAATGTAGCAGTTTAGGAACCCTTTCTTTGGAGAATCTGGAAAGAGATATTTCCAGCCATATACAGGCTCAAAAGTTTAGCGCTAAGATCGCGTCTAAACCACAAGAGAAACGTCTGTTTCAAACTGCTGTGCTTTGTGTTCGTTCAACTTGGGAAGTTGCATCTATGTTTAGACTAAGCGAGTTGGAAACAAGTTTCTTCTAAAAGCTGCGTTTGGACATTCCTGAGTGAATGGGAGTATAGGGCATAGGGAGAAATATCTGGCTCTAAAACAAAAACGGAGGTATGTAGCAGAATGATAGTCAAGGTGTATATTCAACTTACAGAGTTAAACAGATGTGTGAATGTAGCAGATGAGAAGCCCTTTCTTTGGAGAATCTGGTAAAAGATACTTCAGGCCATACACAGGCTGATGAGAATTAGCGGTAAGATGGCATGTAAACGACAGCAGAATCGTCTCTTTCAAACTGCTCTCTTATGTGTTCGTTCAACTTCGGAAGTTGCATCTATCTTTAGATTCAGCGAGTTAGAAACACGTTTCTTCTAAAAGCTGCGTTTGGATATTCCTGAGTGAATGGGAATAATGGGTGTAAGGAGAAATATCTGGCTCTAAAACAAAAGCGGAGCTATGAAGCAGAATGATTGTCAAGGTGTATATTAAACTTACAGAGGTAAACAATTGTGTGAATGTAGCAGTTCACTGACCCTTTCTTTGGAGAATCTGGAAGAGATATTTCCAGCCATATACAGACTCTCAAGAATTAGCTTTAAGATCGAATCTAAATCATACGAGAAAGGTCTCTGTCAAACTGCTACACTGTGTGTTCGTTGTCCTTAGGAAGTTGCATCTATGTTTAGATTCAGCGAGTTAGAAACACGTTTCTCCAAAAACCTG
>NW_022445650.1:0-2722 GCF_009761245.1 Sapajus apella | reverse complement strand
GAGGACTCTGGGGACACTCAGGGGAATTCGGGGGAAGACTCAATGGACTAGAGGAGAAGGCGCTCACACGACCCTGGAGAGCAGACTGGGAAGCCCCCTCAGGAGGACTCTGGGGACACTCAGGGGAACTCTCGAGAAGACTCAAACAGTCAGAGAAGAAGGAGCACACAAAACGCTGGAGAGCAGACTGGGCAGGCCCCTCAGAAGGACTCTGAGGACTCTCAGGGGAACTCTGGAGAAGACTCAATGAGCTGGAGGAGTGGTAGGAGAAGGAGCTCACAGGACTCTGGGGAGGAGACTGGGCAGGCCCCTCGGAAGGACTCCAAGGACTCTCAGGGAAACTCTGTAGAAGACTCAGTGAAGTGGAGGAAAAGTAGGAGCACACAAAACTCTGAAGAGCACACTCGGCAGGCCCTTCAGGAGCACTCTGAGGACACTCAGGGAAACTTAGGGAAAGACTCAATGGACTGGAGGAGAAGGAGCTCACAGGATCCTGGAGAGCAGACAGGGCAGGCCCTTCAGGAGGACTCTGAGGACTCCCAGGGGAACTCTGGAGAAGACTCAGTAAAGAGAAGAAGGAGGAGGAGCTCACAGGACTCTGGAGAGGAGACTGGGGAGGCCACTCAGGAGGACTCTCAGGGAAACTCTGGAGAAGATTCAGTGAAGTGGAGGAGAAGAAGGAGCACACAAAACTCTGGAGAGCAAACTCGGCAGGCCCCTCAGGGGATCTCGGGGGAAGAGTCAGTGAAATGGAGAAGGAGCTCACAAAACTCAGGAGACAAGACTGTGCAGGCCGCTCAGGAGGACACTGAGGACTCTCAGGGGAACTTGGGGGAAGACTCAGGGAAGTGGAGGAGAAGGAGCTCACAGGACTCAGGAGAGGAAACTCTGCAGGCCCCTCAGGAGGACTCTGAGGACTCTCAGGGGAACTTGGGGGAAAACTCAGTGAAATGGAGGAGAAGGACCTCAGGGAAGTGGAGGAGAAGGAGCTCACAGGACTCAGGAGAGGAGACTGCGCAGGCCCCTGAGGAGGACTCTGAGGGGAACTCTGGAGAAAACTCAATGAACTGGAGACAGGGGAGGAGGAGGAGGGGTAGGGGGAAGAGGAGGAGGAAGGGTAGGGGGAAGAGGAGGAGGGGTAGGGGGAGGAGGAGGGGTAGGGGGAGGAGGAGGAGGAAGAGGAGGAAGAGGAGGGGGAGGAGGAGGAGGAGGAGGAGGAGGGGGAGGAGGGGGAGGAGGGGGAGGAGGGGAAGGAGGGGAAGGAGGGGAAGGAGGGGAAGGAGCGGAAGGAGCGGAAGGAGCTCACAGGACTCTGGAGAGGAGACTGGGGAGGCCCCTCAGGAGGACTCTGAGGACTCTCAGGGAAACTCTGGAGAAGACTCAGTGAAGTGGAGGAGAAGGAACACACAAAACTCTGGAAACCAGGCTGGGCAGGCCCCTCAGGAAGACTCTGAGGACTCTCAGGGAAACTCAGGGGAAGACTCAGTGAAGTGGAGGAGACGAAGGAGCTCAGAGAACTCTGGAGAGGAGACTGGTCAGGCCCCTCAGGCGGACTCTGAGGACTCTCAGGAGGACTCTGAAGACTCAGTGAAGTGGAGGAGACGAAGGAGCTCACAGGACTCTGGAGAGGAGACTGGTCAGGCCTCTCAGGAGGACTCTGAGGACTCTCAGGAGAACTCTGGAGAAGACTCGGCATCCCAGCAGCAGGCATCTCCTTGTCTGCTTGAACATCCAAAATCAGAGAAGAAAATGAGGATGAGGAGAAGGAAGAAGAAGAGGAGGAGGAGGGGGGTAAAAAGTGGAAAGAGGAAGAGAAAATGGAGAGGTTTCCTCCTCTTCCTCATCTGTGGGATCCTGTGAATCTACCAACTCCAGTATTAAAATTGGGTTCTGGAAGTCTTGCTCAATGCTGGGGCATGAAAGGTTTGGAAAGAGAGGCATGATGAATATTGTTCAGGAGCAGCAGGTAAACATGTGACTGAGCACGCACAGGTATGATGGGATCCCACAGGACTGAGGGAGACAGGGACAGTGTGAGTGGTCTTAGCCGAGCAACTCACCCATGATGGCTCTGACAAAGGCTGCCTGACAACTCTCCTTCTCTTAAGATGGTACTCTAGGCCTCACAGGTCACCTGTCTTCCTAGGGCGTTTGTTCCGTGGGAACCTGTAGGAGAATGTGAGAAAGCACCTCAGGGCACAGTTGGCAGGCAGAGCCTGGCGCACCAGGAATGGCAGTAGGTGGTTAGGACTGGGTGCTGCCAGGTCTGCTCTGCTTGTGGGGGTAGTGCCTTTGGTACACCGTCAGGGTGTGCACTCACCTTGACTCCTAGCACTGCCTGGGCCGCCTCTGCTGTGCTGACTTTAGAAGTGCAACTTAGGCCCTGGTCTTCAACTCCTGGTTCCTGGAGCAGCTGCAAGAAGAAGTGAGAGAGGGCTGGGCACTATGGCTCATGCCTGTAATCCCAGCACTTTGGGAGGCCAAGGAGGGTGGACCACCTAAGGTCAGAAGTTCGAGAGCAGCCTGGACAAAAATGTATTTCTGTCTTACTGGAAATACAAAAAGCAGCCAGGCATGGTGGTGGGCACCTGTAATCCCAGCTACTTGGGAGGCAGAAACAGGACAATCACTTGAACCCGGGAGGCGGAGGTTGCAGTGAGCTGAAACCATAACATTGCACTCCAGCCTGGGTGACAAGAGGGAAACGTCTCCCCCACCCCCC
>NW_022445649.1:0-2723 GCF_009761245.1 Sapajus apella | reverse complement strand
TCACCTGGAAACCTGTTAGAAATGCAAGTTCTGAGGCCCATCCCAGACGGACTCTGGAGGCGGAGCCCAGCACTCCATGTTTTACTAAGACTTCCTAGGGATTCTGGAGCAAATTAAAGGGAAAAATGCCTGGCCTGGGGCAGAGTAAATGTGGGGGGTACGCCTTGAAAGGCAGGTGAGAGACCGGGAGGTCTGAGGCATTTACGCCCGGGTCCCCAGTCAACAGGAGAGCTGGGGAAGGGTTCGGAGCAGATCAGTGGTGTCCTAAGAGCTGTACTTGAAAATCAGCTTGAAAATACGCTGGAGGAAGCACCGTGACAGCTGTTTTCAGAGCTACTAGGAATGAGAAGAAAATGGACTTCGGGCGACCAGGTAGAAGACCAGGATAGCAAGCTTAGAGACAGGCGCTGCCGCCCTGATCACTGCGAAGTGGAAGTCCGCAGAGCAGCTGCCGGAGGAGACAAAACAGTGCATTTTAAACCTCGTTTACCAGGAAAATCGTGGGCCTGTTTAACGGGGTCTTCCCACAGGGACATCAAATCACTGTGTCATTGGCTCTGTAACCATAATAATATAAGGCTCTAAAACCACACAAACACTAGAAACAAACAGTTCTACCATCCTCCTGCCACAGAAAGGCATCCTGAAGGACCTGGGGGACAACCTGGGGCCCCAGGCAAGGGCCCCAGCCGCTCCCTTTCCCACAAAGCTGGAGACAGGCAGATGGGCCTTCCCCAGGGCACTCAGCCTTCTTCCCCGCCCTGAAGTGGAGCAAAGAAGAGCCAGCTGTTGCTTAAGTGACCTCTGCTGAGGAGATCAGAAGAAGGATTTAGGAAAGGAAGATGCCTCTCCCTTTCAATCCTGAAAAACCACAGACTCCCGGTTATGTGACCCGTATCTCCCAAGGAATTCAAGCGATGTGCAGTTCAAAGACCATAATCCACCTAGCATGTCGCACAAGGTCAACTGGGAACAAGGTTCCTCACGATTGCTACGTAAATGATGGCGAAACTGAGGCACAACAAACAAACGATGTTCTTCCCATCTCAGAAACACCACGACTCCCCAAAGTCAGTGCCAAAAAAGTGCTAAGAAAATGTAAGCATAATTGGAAAAGAGACTTTACTCACTTGAGTAAAACTAACACGAGCCGTGGCGAGCTGCCTAGGTAGCAGGCGGAGAAAACAAACCTACCAGAGGCCGGGTGTGGTGGCCCACACCTGTAATCCCAGCACTTTAGGAAGCCGAGGCAGGCAGATCACCTCGAAAGGTTGAAAGTTCAAGACCAGCCTGACCAACATGGAGAAACCCCATCTCTACTAAAAATACAAAATTAGCCGGGCATGGTGGCACATGCCTGTAATCCCAGCTACTCGGGAGGCTGAGGCAGGAGAATCACTTGAACCCAGGAAGGAGAGTTTGCGGTGAGCCGAGATCTCGCCCTTGTACTCCAGCCTGGGCAACAAGAGCAAAACTCCGTATCAAAAAAAGGAAAAACAACAACAAAAAACCTACTAGGGATATTGATCAAATGCAATGATACAGGAATACAGCAGTGGCTTTCCAAAGGATGTGTGTAAAGAAACCCCCTCCCCAGATCACACTGGTTCCTACATCAAATCCTAGCAGAATCCATAAACAGCAAGTGACTGACGCTTCCCAACTAGTTGCCTTTATAAAATAGCCACTGTTTAATTTTCCCCACATGCCAAATGCCTTGGAGCCTTACGTATGTTTAGATCTGTAGTAACCTTGGGCAAACAACTGTTAAAATCTACAGCCCTCTCGTAACACACACCCACACCCACACACATATACTTCACAGAATGAAGAAATTACCGGTATTTCTATTACAACAGATTCTGGCTTTTTGAGGAAATGCTAATACTTGATTATAAGCATTCTTACTTTTCTGGCCACGTGGGACCAGGGCCAACATTTTCATCTGAGTCAGTTAAACACGGTTAACACGAACAGGCTAAACTACCAGATTTGAAAGTAAGAACCAGGCTGGGCACGGTGGCTCACACCTGCAATCCCAGCACTTTGGGAGGTCAAGGTGGGTGGACTGCCTGAGGTCAGGAGTTCCAGACCAACCTGGACAACATGACAAAACCCCATCTCTACTTAAAATACAAAAAACTAGCCAGGCATGGTGGCATGCGCCTATAGTCCCAGCTACTTGGGAGCCTGAAGCAGGAGAATCGCTTGAACCTAGGAGGTTGCAGTGAGCTGAGATCACACCACTGCAAGACAAAGACAAGAAAGAAAAGAAAGACAGAAAGGCAGAAAGAAAGACGAAAGAAAGAGAGAAAGAGAGAGAGGAAAGAAAGGAAGGAAGGGAAGGGAAGGGGAGGGGAGGGGAGGGGAGGGAAGAAAAGAAAGAAGAAAGAAAAGTGAGAAAGAAAGAAAATATTCTTTTGTTTCCATACAGTTTTGTTTGCAATGTCACTATTTTACCAAAGTCTAGGCAACTCTCACCCCACACACCATGCTCAGAAAGGGCCTCCCTTTCCATAAGTGCCTCCTGCATCAAGCACGCTATGTAAATGGAAACAATCAATTCCAAATGAGGGGCAAATTATAAAAATGTACCACCATGGGGCCAGGCACAATGGCTCACGCCTGTAATTCCAGCACTTTAGGAGGCAAAGGTGGGTGGATCACAAGGTCAGGAGTTTGAAACCAGCCTGGCCAATATGGTAAAACCCCATCTCTACTAA
>NW_022445648.1:0-2724 GCF_009761245.1 Sapajus apella | reverse complement strand
TTCCTCCTTCCACCATGGGAGGACGCGGTGTTCCTCCTTCCACCATGTGCGGATACAGTGTTTCTGAATTCCATAATGTGAGGACATGGTGTTCCCACCTTCCATCATGCGAGGACTTAGGGTTCTTCCCTTTAACCACTGAGTGCACAGTGTTCCCCCTCTGCCATGTGATGATACCACAATAAGATGCCATCTATGGAGCTAAAGGTGAGCTGAAGAGACACTGAATCTGCCTTACCAGATGCTAAATATGGTGGTGCCTTGATATTAGGCTTCTCAGCCTCCAGAGTATGAGGAATAAATTGCCATTATCTACAAATCACCCAGTGATTTACACATCTAAGGTATTTTGTTATAGTAACCAAATAGACTAAGACACCCTTGGAATTTTGGAATATGGAAGTATCCTCCTGTTGCCAATCTCCCAAAGATCCTGGCCTCCTGACTCATGAGCCTCAACTCAGGCTGAGCTCCTTGGTGCTGGAACAACTAATGATTCAAAGAGAAATTCCCCCTTAAGTGGCAGTAGAGCCCTCACTGGGCAGAAGACAGGGAATAAGGGACATTGCACTCAAATGTAGATGAGACATTCAGAGTGGCCTTTATCCAAATTTCCCCCATCCGTGGTCCACGTCAGAGATATCATCATCCACATCCTCAATTAACCTTCCGCTGACGAAAGTTTTCTTCATAATGTCATTCAGTAGGCTTTACATGAGTCTCTCACTTCGAGTTTCTACAATTCCGTAAGGCATAAACCCCCATTGTACACATGGAGAGACTAAAATCCAGGAAAGTACTTCATGCCATTTCTCTTCAGTGTCGGTCTTGATTTGCATCCAAATAAACCGTAATTTTGATCATCTTTTACTCTTTATTCACTCCAGATGCCCAACGAGCCAGTATGTTCCATTGGGTTATCTGTCATAAAGTGTCTTGTATTCCATCTTCCTCTCATAATTTCATTTTTATTTTTCACCTTCACCTTCGTCATGTTTACACTCCACCAGCGATGTGAGAGGATCTCTTCAAATCCTCCCCAAGTCTTGTTATTGTTCCTTTCTTTGATTATTGCCTTCTGGGTGTGTGTGAAGTGGTAACTCATTGTGCTTTTGATTTTCATTTCCCAAATGACTAATATTGTTGAACAAGATGAGGGTTCAATCAATATGACCACAGAAAAATTCATTTTTTACTGGACAAGATTCTTAGGAAAACAGTTAAAAGGATAAGGCAAACAAAACAGAAACATAAACGTTTGGCACATTCCTGATGGCAGCTTACTCCTCTAACTGTTGAGAGATAGAGCTGTGCGCTCCAATTCTCCCACTCTTACTGAAAGTGGAGGCTATTAATTTGTTGGATTACAGCATATACTTTCCATCTGCTGCAGATTACTTGCAGGTTCTCAGAAAAACATATGGGTTTGGCCATTTCTCTCTTATTCTCATAGCTCTGTATCCTGTCTCCCATATATCCAGGTCCTGAACTCCAGGTTTGTTCTAAAGAAGAAGGGTTTGATAGACATTAAGTATATTGAATTGAATATGTTAGGATAGAATGAAAGAATGGCTAATTTTAAATTAATTAAAAGTAAACATCCAGTTTCTTATTTATATTAGTCACATGCTAAATATACAGTTGGCTTGTGGTTACCTATTGGGAAGCACAAACACAGAACATTTCTATCACTATTGAAAATGCTGTTGAACAGTTCTGTGCTAGGTTATGTGACTGGGTGACTTTTTTCTTTTCTTTTTTTCCATTAAACGTATTTTGTTCTCTTTAGTTTGTGGTAGAAAACACTCAATCTGAGGCAGAAAAATCTGGAGTTGTTTTGTTAGCTCAGCATTTAAGAGCTGCTTGATCATGTTTTTTTGCCCACTTTTTAATAGGGTCGTTTGTTTGTTTCTTTGTAAATTTGTTTAAGTTCCTTATAGATGCTGGATATTAGACCTTTGTCAGATGCATTGTTTGCAAAATTTTTTCTCCCATTCTGTAGGTTGTCTGTTTATCCTGTTAGTAGTTTCTTTTGCTGTGCAGAAGCTCTTTAGAATAATTAGATCCCATTTGTCAATTTTTGCTTTTGTTTCAATTGTTTTTGGTGTCTTTGTCATAAAATCTTTGCCCATGCCTATGTCCTGAATGGTATTGCCTAAGTTGTCTTCTAGGGTTTTTGCACGTTTGGTTTTACATTTAAATCTTTAATCCATCTTGAATTAATTTTTGTATATAGTATAAGGAAGGGGTCCTGTTTCAGTATTCTGCATTTGAGCTAGCCCGTTTTCCCAGTGCCATTTATCGAATATGGAGTTCCTTCTCCATTGCTTGTTTTCTCAGGTTTGTTTGAAGATCAGATAGGTGTAGGTGTGCAGTCTTATACCATGCTATTTTGGTTACTATAGCCTTGTAGTATAGTTGGAAGAAGGGAAGCATGATGTCTCCAGCTTAGTTCTTTTTGCTTAGCATTGCCTTAGCTATTAAGGGTCTTTTTACTTCTTTAAAATAAAAGTTAACAAAAAAGCTGTTTGACTTTGTCTATATCCTCAGTTGTAAAAGCAACTCGAATTATGGAGTCTCTTTTTCTCTGTTAGAAAGTTAGAAATAATATAATATACCTTGTATAGTGGTCAAAAAGAAAAAGAGAAAGAAGAGAAAAAGAAAGAAAGAGAGAGAGAGAGAAACATCTGTGTTGAGCTGAGCTCATCCTGGTGCAATGAGGAA
>NW_022445647.1:0-2724 GCF_009761245.1 Sapajus apella | reverse complement strand
CTTTTTATCCAATTTGCCAGTCTGTGTCTTTTGATTGGGGCATTTAGTCCATTTACATTTAGGGTTAATATTGTTATGTGTGAATTTGATACTGCCATTTTGGTGCTAGCTGGCTGTTTTGCCCTTTAGTTGAGCTGGTACTTGTTGTTCCTTTATATGTGTAGAGCCTCTTTCAGGAGCTCTTGTAGAGCTGGCCTGGTGGTGACGAAATCTCTGAGTACTTGCATGTTCCCAAAGGATTTTATTTTTCCTTCACTTATGAAGCTTAGTTTGGCTGGATAGGAGATTCTGGGTTGAAAGTTCTTTTCTTTAAGGATGTTGAATATTGGCCCCCATTCTCTTCTGGCTTGTAGGGTTTCTGCTGAGAGATCTGCTGTGAGTCTGATGGGCTTCCCTTTGTGGTTAACCCGACCTTTCTCTCTGGCTGCCCTTAGTATTTTCTCCTTCATTTCGACCCTGGTGAATCTGACGATTATGTGCCTTGGGGTTGCTCTTCTTGACGAATATCTTTGTGGTGTTCTCTGTATTTCCTGGACTTGAATGTTTGCCTGCCTTGCTAGGTTGGGGAAGTTTTCCTGGATAATATCCTGCAGAGTATTTTCCAGCTTGGATTCATTCTCTTCGTCGCATTCGGGTACGCCTATCAAACGTAGATTAGGTCTTTTCACATAGTCCCACATTTCTTGGAGACTTTGTTCATTCTTTTTTACCCTTTTTTCTCCAGTCTTGCCTTCCCGTTTTATTTCATTGAGTTGATCTTCGACCTCTGATATCCTTTCTTCTGCTTGGTCAATTCGGCTGTTGATACTTGTGCATGCTTCACGAAGTTCTCGTGTTGCAGTTTTCAGCTCCATCAATTCACTTATATTCCTTTCTATTTTGTCCATTCTTGTTAGCATTTCGTCAAATCTTTTTTCAAGGTTCTTAGTTTCTTTGCATTTGGTTAGAACATGTTCTTTAAGTTCACAGAAGTTTCTTACTACCCATCTTCTGAATTCTGATTCTGTCATTTCATCACACTCATTCTCCATCCAACCTTGTTCCCTTGCTGGCGAGGAGTTGTGATTCCTTTTAGGAGGAGAGGTGTTCTGGTTTCGGGTGTTTTCATCCTTTTTGCGCCGGTTTCTTCCCATCCTTAAGGATTTATCCACCTGTCGACTTTGTAGTTGCTGGCTTTCAGATTGGGTCTCAAATCTTTCAGATTGACGTTCTGTTTGTTGATGATGAGGTTATTTCTGCTTCTTGGTTTTCCTTCTGACAGTCTGGCCCCTCTGCTGTTGGTCTGCTGAGGTTCACTCCAGGCCCTGCTTGCCTGGGGTTCACCTGCAGCAGCTGTTGAACAGCAAGGGTTGTTACCAGTTTTCGTTTTCTTCTATCTTTGTCCCAGAAGGATACCCGCCCAGTGTCAATCTGATCTCTCCTCTATGAGGTGTCTTTTTGGATATATAGGGGTCAGGGAGCTGCTTGAGGAGACGGTCTTTTCTTTATAGGAGCTCAAATGGTGAGCTGTGAGCTCTGTTGTTGTTCATTCAGAGCTGCTGGGCAGGTACTTTTAGGTCTGCTGCAGCAGAACTCATAAACTGCTTTTTGTTCCCAGGTGCTCTGTCCCAGGGATTTAGGGCTTTATTTATGAGTTTCCGTTATGCTGCTGCCTTCTTTTTTTTTTTTTTTTCTTTTTTTCCTTCAGACCTGCCCAGCCCAGTAAGGAGGCAGCCTAGTCACTGTCGGCCTATAGCAGCTTTGCTGAGCTGCTGTGGGCTGCGCCCCGCTGCCGAGTGAACTTCCCTGCAGTCCTGTTTATATGGGTGTAGTTAGAACTGATTTGGCGATGGTGGCCCGCCTCTGTTGGGGCGGAGTCTCTGCTGTGGCGTGTTGCCTTGGCAACGGCGGGCTGCCTCAGCAATGGCGAGTTGCCTTGGCAACGACGGGCTGCCTCGGTAATGGCGGACGCCCCTCCCCCACAGAGCTGGACTGTCCCGGGTTCAGCTGCGCTTGCTGTGAAACTCTCAATCCAGAGTTTCTGGTTGCTGTTCTTTTGTGGGGGTGGGGCCAGCCGAGCCTGATCGCCTGGCTCCCTGCCTCAGAGCCTTTTTTAAGTTGGTGTTCCAGTCGCCTGTTGAAGAGGCGCCGGGGTCTGTTTGTTTTCCCCTGCGGCCACGCACTGCGCTGGCTTAAACAGCGGCACTGAGGTTTGTGGCGCTTTTTTTTCTTTTTTCTTTTTGCCCTGGAATCTACTGTCCTGGTTCTCTGCTCAGTCCCCTTTTTGAACCAGCATATGGGCGACTTCCCGTGGCTCCAATCGCCAGCCAAAAGGGCACCCGGACCGGTGTATTTTGTACAGAGAACCGCGGCTCCGGGGCGCCGACAAAGCAGCCACGCGGGGCAGAGCAGAGGCGATGGCCGGCACAGCCGCGCTGGCTGAAACAGCCACGCTGGCGACGGTGGAGCACCTGTGCCAGGGAATTTCCTAGTCTGTGGGCAATAAAAATGCCGCGTCCACTCACCCTCTGCGCTTTCACTGGGAGCTGCAATCCTGAGCTGTTCCTAAACGGCCATCTTGGATCCTCCCTTAAAGCTAATTCTTAAGAGTCTGTATATGGCTGTAAATATCTCTTTCCAGATTCTCCAAAGAAAGGGTTGGTGAACTGCTACATTCACACAATTTTTTAGCTCTGTAAGTTTAATATACACCTTGACAATCATTCTGTTACATAGCTCCGTTTT
>NW_022445646.1:0-2724 GCF_009761245.1 Sapajus apella | reverse complement strand
ACTGACAAGGAATAAGACCAAAGAAACTACAGCTAGTGCTCGACTTATGACCATGATTGGGACCAGCAGACCGGTTGTAACACGATTTGGTCGTAAGTTGAGTAGGCTATATGTACAGTTGAAATGGTGCACGCAGAGATGGTAGTGCTGCTGGAAGCTGGTCCACACTGTCGTATGCCCAGCTGGGCAACGTTTGCATTGCCACACGTGGAGCGGTCGTGGCTAGCGATTGTGGTCGTAAAGTTGAATGGTCGTAAGTTGCATAGGTCATAAGTCGATCAATACCTGTATATTAATGAAGCAAAAAAGGCAAATGGCAGAATAGTAGAAATCCCATTAATGTAAGAAAAATGTGTGTTGTAAGTGTGCAGATGTATGTATGTATGTGTAAACACATAGACAGGTATTTATGAGGACATAGTCCCAAGTGGTCATTGCTAAGGAAGAGTGTGAGATTTGAAGAGTTGAAATGGAGAGGGGAGAGTAGAAAATTGGGAGGGGGATTCATAAGGGACTTTCAGTTTCTGCTGTATATGCCTCTGCAATTTTTTAGCAATAAGCATCCATTATTTTTGTAATTTAAAAGTAATTTCAAAGAATTTTAAAGACAAAAAAAGGAAAAATAGATTATTTATAATTGCATCACCCAAACACAACAATTTTCATTTATATGTATTGCCTCCCAGGCTTTTAATATGGGTTTAAGTTGGCTAAAATATACAAAATTTAAAGCTTACATAATAAGAATGTTGCTGTATGGTCATTATGACTTTGAATTTTATAGTTTTAATATAAACTACATAGCTACAGTATATGAATTGCCATTTTATTGCAAATAACTATCATCTGGTATTTATGCATATACAATTATTGTACCAGAATGTAATCAACCATTTTATAGGTACATATGTTAGCTGCTTTGGGCTTTATGCTCTTCTCATACACAATGCAGAAAAAAAAATTAGTTTATAATGTGTTCTTTCTTTGGATTATATCTTTAAGGAAAATTATAAGTAGCAAATTTATCAAATGCAAGAATTTAAACATTGCATGACTCTTAAAATACATTGCCAATTTCCTTTCAAAGTAGAGTTTTAACATTATTGCCACAAAAAGTACATTAGTTTTACTTCATCTTAACTAGCATTGATTATTAATTTTCTAACTACTCTGGCCAAAAATAGAACAATATAGTTATTGAATAATTTATAAATTTGAACATGAGGTAACCAAACTTGTACTAACCTAACTGACTCCATCTTAGCTGAAAACCTAACAAGCTCTCTCTAACCTGCCTCTCCCTGCCTTGGCCCCCTCAGATGCATTACTGGGTCACGCTGCACTCAAAGCTTTGAACCGTTAAGAGTGGTTCACACTGTTCACAGTACCTGTAACCACTGTAATGGCATCCGTTGAGAGTGGTTCACACTGTTCACAGCACCTGTAACCACTGTAATTGCATCTGTTAAGGGTGGTTCACACTGTTCACAGTCCCTGTAACCATTGTAACTGCATCTTGCTTGGCACGTCTACCTGCTATTGTGAATATCCTCCTTGGTGATTAATTGTATGAAAAGTTCCTCCTGCTACCCCCCCTTGATGATTGTATGAAAATACCCTTAGCAACCAACAGTCCTGGGAACCTCCTGCCCCCTGGTGACCAGCTTCCTTATCTAACTTGCTTGTTCTGTTTCTGTGAAATTCCACTTCAGCTAGGCTCCCTCTCCCCTACCTACATCAAGGTATAAAGGGAAATCAAGCACCTTCCTCAGGGCTGAGAGAAATTTGAACATTAGTCATCTCTCAATCGCTGGCAAATAAAGGACTCTTAATTTGGAATTCAGAGAGTGGTGCTTTCCTTCTAACTCACTCTATTACAACAAACATTTCCCTTGTATTGCAATTTATTAACTGTAGTTGACTGTTCAGGTCATTTTTTATTTATTTGTTTATTTATTTTGCTTTTACTAATAAGAATAATAGGTAACTCCTATTAAATGTTTATCAAGTGCCAGGCACTGTTCTAAGTATTTTACATATATATCACATTTAAACCTCACAAAACTCCAAAAAGTATTACTATTATAACCATTTTGCAGATGGAGAAACTGAGGACCCAGAAAAGTTCATATCATAGGAAGTCTACCATCAAAGCTGAGGCTCTTACTGTCACCTCAGTATACAGAACCTCAGTATACAGCCATATACGAATGTATTAAATAATTAAGATGTCATCTCTTTATCTGTCATACTTATCAAAAGTGTTTTCCCAGTGTTTTGTATTTTTATTGTTCTTGTTTTTTTATATGCAGAACACATTGATGTTCTTATAATTAACTCAACTTTTTCTTATTTTTGTAATTATTTTTATCATTTCTAAGCTTATAAATGTGTCTCTCTCTGCTCCAAAGACATGAGAAATTTTCAAATCTGTTTTCTTCCCATGTGTTCATACATGTGCAGTATGTACAAATATATGTATTGAATATATGTATTTGTATGTGTGCATATATACATATAAACACACACACACAAACACACACACACATATATACATATATATATATATATAAATATATATATATATATACTCTTTTTAACCCATGCAGACATGCTTTTTTTTTTTTCAACTTTAAACTTTAATAACTCTGGATGAATACATGGTGGCAACAGTCCATGACACCTGAAAACATCATTTGTGGAGTGGCGTAGAGTTCAGTGTTT
>NW_022445645.1:0-2724 GCF_009761245.1 Sapajus apella | reverse complement strand
TAAAAAAGACCAAAAAATAAAAATAAATTTAAAAAGGCAGTTGACTTTAGTATGGTAAGGAATTGACTGTGTTTTATAGACTATGATATGGAGTGAGAGTGAATATGAACCATGTAGCCCTGCAGGTATTTTGAAGTGAAATTCATTTTAAGACACTTTGTACATAAGAAGTATTGTTTATAAAGTGTTTTTCTGGACTATGTAAAATATGATTCTGATAGCATATTGTAAACATAAATTCTGAACCAATATGAAGTTCTTAATAAACTGCAAATTACCTTCCTTCAGTGGTTTTCCAATTTAAATTAACTTACGACCAGTCACCACATTGTTCAGGTCCTGATTACAAATCCATATAGAAAGAAAATGGAATAGACTCTTCTTTCTTCACTGATTTTAATTTAAAATTTAATTTATCTAGTATTGCAAAAAGTTAAAGATTTGAGAAGCTTGATAGATCCATTTGAATTGTTTATAAAAACGTTCCCATGGATTGTGCATTTGGGGACTGCCCAGTGGTGCCTTTCTCTGTGTGTAGGACTTGGGACATCTCGTTGTGTGGACATGGCCATTATATCAGTTGTGTTACTTTCCCTCCATTCACCAGTATTTTATTTTGTGTTTATGTATTATGAATATTAACCACAAGCCGAAGACTGCATTATTAAATGACATATGTGGCAACACTATACCTTTTATTACTATTGATATTATAAAGAATTTACATTTCTCATATTTTATTGAACATATATTTTTCTTTCTTTCTTTCCTTTTTTTTTTTTATTTTTATTTTGAGATGGAGTCTCTCTCTCTTACCCAGGATAGGGTGCAGTGATACAATCTCTCAGTTCACTGCAACTTCTGCCTCCTAGGTTCAGGCAAATCTCATGGCTCAGCCTCCCAAGCAGCTAGGACTACAGGCACACACCACCATGCCTGCCCATTTTGTTTTTTTGTTGGTTTGTTTGTTTTTTGAGTTGCAGTCTTACTCTGTTACCCAGGCTGGAGTGCAGTGGAGTGATCTCAGGTGACTGCAACCTCTCCCTCCCGGGTTTAAGTGATTTTCCTGCCTCAGCCTCCTGAGTAGCTGGGACTACAGGTGTGCACTAGCATGCCTGGCTAATGCTTTTGTATTTGTAGCAGAGACAGGGTTTCACTGTGTTGGCCAGGCTGGTCTTGAACTCCTGACCTCATGATCTGCCCACCTCAGCCTCCCAAAGTGTTGGGATGACAGGCGTGAGCCACCACACCCCAGCCTGTATTTTTTAGTAAAAATACGGTTTTGCTATTTTAGGCTAGTCCCAAACTCCTGGCCTCAAGTGATCCATCTGCCTTGGCTTCCTAAAGTGGTTGGATTACAGGCGTGAGTCACCATCCCTGGCTAAATTGGTCACGTTCTTGAGTTATTTGCATACAGCGAGCCAGAGTTAGATGTCATATTTCCACCAGCGTCCCCTCTCATTTTGATGGTGGAGCAGTCAGACAGCATCTGTGCTTCATCCTGTCACTCATACGCATTGCATGTGCCTTCCTGGTTCCTTCTCTCTTCCTTCTGTGTTCTTCCTCCATGATTCTCTTTCTTTTTTTCTTGTTTCTCATTCTCTCTTTGTCTTCTTGCTTTTTCAGTCCCTTCAGCCTGGCTGTCTTCCCTGTGAGTGAGGAAGGTGTGGAGCAGGACATCAAGCATGTTCATTTTCCTTCAGCTTGTTTCACTGAGTTAATGAGAGTCTGCCTTAGACAGAATGGCAGGATTGAAGTCAGTGATGGAGAAAACTGACTCTGTCTTGGTGCATAATATACTGTTGAATGAAAGGGTTGCTATATGTTTAACTTCCTCATTTAAAAGCCTCCTCAAAACACTTCTCCTACTCAGGCTGTTCAGGCAAGTTCTCAGGTATTTGATGGGTGATGGCTGGGAAGTTCATTCAGGAGGTTAGTAGCAATTAGTTTCAAATTGATCAGAAAAGAAACCAAGGAAGGTGGGGAACTACTGTATCTGCTGTATGCGAAGGATTGGGACGAGTGCTTCAGGAATGATGAAATCTAGGAGTCGAAAATATTCTTCTGTTAAAATGAATACGTGTCTTTCCTTTTTTTCCCTGTATTTTTGGCTTCAGATCCAGTATCCCACATACTTATCTTTCCTAACTTCCCTAAGTATTTTCTCCATTTAACAGATAATAGGTTGAATCCACATTTGTTTTGAATTGAGATTTATTCCTAAAGTTTAGTAATTTTACAAGTTACAAAAACAACTTACGGTAAATCTATTTGTAAAAAAGATCAACCTTTGGTGATGTATCCTTCAATTTTTAAGAATTCTAACTCTGACTCTGATGTTTAGTACAGGGCTTTTTGGTGGAACAAGTCTATGCTTGCATAAGTCAAACAGTAAAAACAACAGACTATACATTAAAAAACCTATCTGCAAATTTCTTTTAATTGACACAATGCCACTTACAATAAACACTTACATTTATTGTTTCTTTTTAGGTTTTTTCCCAAGCAGTTCCCAAGGGTGTGATGCGTTTCTTAGCCACCAGATGACATTGATTTCTCCATCAGTATTGAAGAAATACGGTATTCCCTTTGACAAGGTACATTAATATTCATCTTACACAAATTGATTTTGTGTGTTTAGGATTCGTATTTAAGGTGAATTTAGCATAGGTAATGTATCTTTAATTTCAAGTAGAATTTTTAGGATATAGGTAGAGAAATTCA
>NW_022445644.1:0-2725 GCF_009761245.1 Sapajus apella | reverse complement strand
CGGAGGTTGCAGTGAATCTAGATCATGCCACTGCATTCCAGCTTGGGGGACAAAAGCAAAACTCTGTTCAAAAAAAAAAAAAAAAAAAAAGAAAGAAAGAAAGAAACAAGTCCTCCAGAGGTTGCAGTGAGCTGAGATCAGACCACTGCACTCTAGCCTGGACAAGAGAGCAAAACTCCTAAAGAAAAGAAAAAAAAAAAAAAACGAAAGAAATAAGTCCTCCAGAGAAAAGGACAGTATACGCTCAAGGGGAACATGATATCTTTCTATGCCAGGCCTATTTCTCTAAACCCCACCCTAAATGTTAGATCTAGTCCTTCAAGCTCCAGTTAGAGGCCAAGAGAGAAATTTACAAGCTGAAGCCAGGCTCCTCCATTATTGCTCCTCATGCCAATAGCCACTCCTACCTTCAGGTCAATGATCCCACTCTTCTGCACTGGGAGGTAGGTGACCTGAAAGCCCTCAGCTTCCAGTGAACGGCAGGAGTCCAAGACACATTTGTGTTCTGTCTGGGTGGTGATCAAGTGCTTTTTGCGTGATCTGTAGAACCGGGCCACCCCCTAGAAATTGGTGGTGGGGGTAGATGGAAGGAGAACATACTCAGAGAGACAGCAATGACTTTGATCTCATTTGTAAAGGAAAAGTGGGCAAGAAAGGTATACTCCAACACCAGTTATCTGATACCAGCTGAGTATCATATAATTCAATTCTGAGGCTAACTCCCCAGGCTTAGTGAAAACCCCATGAGTTAAGGGCTCAATCGCACAGGACTGCCCCTAGTTCAGATGCCAGGTGTAAGTCTCAGGTCTCTTGAGCAGCCCATACTTTGCCCAGCCAACTACAAATTCAGCGCTTCCCGAACGCCCCTCAAGTTCAATAATTCATTAGAATAACTAATATTTATACAAACCCATAGAATGTACAACACCAGTGAATCTTTATGTAAGCTATGAACTTTGGGTGATAATGATTTATCAATATCAGTTCATCAATTGGAACAAATGTATCACTTGATGCAGGATACTAATAATGGCAGAAGGCTGTGCATGCCTGAGGGCAGGGCATATATGGGAAATTTCTGTACCTTCCTTTCAATTTTGCTGTGAACCTAAAACTGCTATAAAAAATAAAGTCTACTGAAATAATAATAGTATACAGATTAATGTAGGTATTTAAAAATCTGGAGAAATATACAGCAAATTAACAGTGATTATGTTTTCAGAGAGTTCTACTCTATATTACTGGAAGATTTGTGTTTCATTCATTGAACCAGTATTTAGCACCTATAATATGCCAAGTGATTTTCTAAAAAAAAAAAAAAAAAAAAAAAACACAAAGTCTTGCTCTGTAGCCAGGCTGGAGTGAAGTTGCACTATCTTGGCTCATTGCAACAACCTCCATCTCTGGGGTTCAAGCAATTCTCCTGCATCAGACTCCTGAGTAGCTGGGACTACAAGTGCCCGCCACCATGCCCCGCTGATTTTTGTATTTTTAGTAGAGATGGTGTTTCACCATATCAGCCAGGCTGGTCTCGAACTCCTGACCTTGTGATCCGCCTGCCTCAGCCTTCCAAAGTGCTGGGATTACAGGCATGAGCCACTGCACCTGGCCACCAAGTGATTTTCCTTTTTTTTTTTTTTTTTTTGGTGGAGAGGTTTTTTCTTTTTTTCCCCCCCGGAGGGCAATGGTGCAATCTTTGCTCACCACAACCTCCCCTTCCTGGGTTCAAGCAATTCTGCCTCAGCCTCCGGAGTAGCTGGGACTACAGGCGTGCGCCACCATGCCCAGCTAATTTTTTGTATTTTTAGTAGAGACGGGGTTTCACCACATTGACCAGGATGGTCTCGATCTCCTGACCTCGTGATCCACCCGCCTCGGCCTCCCAAAGTACTGGGATTACAGGCGTGAGCCACCGCGCCCAGCCTGACTTGTTTACTGTTATATGGCTGACACCTAGAAAATCACTTGGTGCGTCGAGTGCGGTGGCTCACGCCTGTAATCCCAGCACTTTGGGAGGCCAAGGCGGGTGGATCACGAGGTCAAGAGATCGAGACCATCCTGGTCAATGTGGTGAAACCTCGTCTCTACTAAAAATACAAAAAATTGGCTGGGCATGGTGGCACGTGCCTGTAATCCCAGCTACTCAGGAGGCTGAGGCAGGAGAATTGCCTAAATCCAGGAGGCGGAGGTTGCGGTGAGCAGAGATTGCGCCATTGCACTCCAGCCTGGGTAACAAGAGCAAAACTCCGTCTAAAAAAAAAAAAAAAAAAAAAAAACAGTAAACAAGTCATGAGTATGTGTTACTTTTAATATCAGAAGAAACAATAAAGGTACGTTTAAAAATTCCTGGATTTTCAACTATTACAAGAAAATAAAGAACCATTCATCTCATTTAAGAAAAAAAAAAAAAAGGGTCCAGGTGTAGTGGCTCATGCCAGTAATCCCAGTACTTTGGGAGGCCAAGTTGGCTGAATTGCCTAAGGCCAAGAATTTGAGACCAACCTGGTGAACATGGGGAAACCCCGTCTCTACTAAAAATACAAAAATTAGGCAGGCACAATAGCAGGTGCCTGTAGTTCCAGCTACTCAGGAGGCTGAGGCAGGAGAATCACTTGAACCCAGGAGACGGAAATTGCAGTGAGCCAAGACTGTGCCATTGCACTCCAGCCTGGGCAACAGAGTGAGATTCCATCTCAAAAAAAAAAAAAAAAAAAAAAAAAAAAAA
>NW_022445643.1:0-2726 GCF_009761245.1 Sapajus apella | reverse complement strand
CTCACACCTGTAATCCCAGCACTTTGAGAGGTGGAGGCGGAAGGATCACTTCAAGTCAGCAGTTAAAGGCCACCTTGGCCAACTTGGCAAAACCCGGTCTCTACTAAAAATATGAAAATTAACCAGGTGTGGTGGCATGTACCTGTAATCCCAGCTACTTCGGAGGCTGAGGCAGGAGAATTGCTTGAACCCAAGGGACTGAGGTTCCAGTGAGCTAATATCAGGCCCCTGCACTCCAGCCTGGCCAACAGAGAAAAGACCCCACCTCAGAAAAAAAAGGAAAGAAAGAAAAGGAAACCAAAATGCCTGGGACTGGAGGAGTGTTGTGGCTCACGCCTATAATCCAGCATCCTGGGAGACGGAGACAAGCACGTACCTCAGGTTGGGAGTTCGAGACCAGCCTTCCCAACATGGAGAATCCTCGTACCTATTGAAAATACAAAAATTAGCTGGGCGTGGTGGCACCCACCTGAGGTACAGGAATCACTTGAACTCGGGAGGTGGAAGGTGCAGTAGGCCAAGATTGCGCTACTACACTACTCACCTGGGTGTCAGAGCGAGACTGCGTCTCCAAAAGAAAAATAAAAAACACAAAAACTTAGCTGGGCATGTTAACAGGAGCCTGTAATCTCAGCTACTCAAAAGGTGAGACACAAGAGTCATGTGAACCCAAGAGTGGGACGTTGCAGTGACCCGAGATCAGACCACTGCACTCTAGCCTGGGCAAAAGAGCAAGACTGCATCTCAAATTAAAAAAAGAAAGTTAAAAGACAACACACAGTGCGTTATATATCTAACAACAGTCTGCTAACCACAGTGTATACTTTGTCTGACTGAACAACAAAAACAACGAAATTACAAAATCTAAAAACATTGAACACATATTTTGACAATACGACACGCAAATGGAAAACAAGCGCACAACAGGATGACCAATATCATTCTCATTATGGCAATCTACATGGAAGCCACAATGCTAAACTCCTTTAACACACACTCAAAAGTCTATAATCCAAAGAAATATAAAATAGCAAGTGTTAGCAAGGTCAGAGAGAAATCACCATCCTTAAATACCGTATGTGAATATAAAATGGCGCAGAGTATCTTTAACATAGTTTCGTATTTAGTCACATGTGAAAAAGAGTCTGGGCACAGTAGCTAATGCCTGCTATCACAACACATTGGGAGGCAGAGACAGGTGGATCACGTGAGTCCAGGAGTTCAAGACCAGCCAGGACGACATAGCAAAACCCCATCTCAACTAAAAATACAAAATTTAGCCGGGCATGGTGGCACACACCTGTAGTCACAGCTACTTGGGAGGCTGAGACAGGAGGATTATTGAGCCCAGAATGTGGAGGTTGCAGTAAGCCGAGATCACACCATTGCACTCCAGCCTGGGAGATGGCACAAGACCCTGTCTCAAAAAAGAAAGGGTGGGCATGGTAGCTCATGCCTGGAATCCCAGCATTCTGGGAGGCCGAAGCAAATGGATCACTTGAGGTCAGGAGTTTGAGACCAGCTTGCCCAACATGGTGAAACCCCGTCTCTACTAAAAACATGAAAATTAGTCAGGCATGGCAACAGGCACCTGTAATCCCAGCTACTTGGGACGCTGAGGCAGGAGAATTGCTTGAACCCAGGAGGCAGAAGTTCCAGTGAGCAGTTATCAGGCCACGGTACCCCAGCCTGGCCGACAGAGCAAGACCCATCTCAAAATAAAAAAGAAAGAAAACCAAAATACCTAGGAGTGGCAGGTGCAGTGGCTCACGCCTGTAATCCCAGCACTATGGGAAGTTAAGGCAAGCAGACCAACTGAGGTTGAGAATTTGAGACCAGGATGACCATTGTGGAGAAACACCATCTCTATGAAAAATACAAAAAATTTGTCAGGCGTGATGGCACAGGCCTGTAATCCCAGCTTGTTAGGAGGCTCAGGGAGAAGAATCGCTTGAACCTGGGAGGTGGAAGTTGCAGTGAGCAGATATTGCACTACTGCAGTACAGCCTGGGTGACAGAGCAACACATCGTCTCAAAAATCAAAAAATAATATAGAAAATTAGCTGGGCATGGTAGTGGGAGACTGTAATCTCAGCTACTTGGGAGGCTGAGGCAGGAGAATCATTTGAAACCAGGAGTTAGAGGTTGCCATGAGCCGAGATCACAGCACTGCACTCCAACCTGGGAAACAGAGCAAGGGTCCAACTATCTCAAAAAAAAAAAAAAAAAAAAAAAGTGAAAATAGAACCCACAGAAAAAAAGAAAATATTTGTGCATTACATATCTAACAGTCTATTAACCACAATGTATAACTTGTATAACTCAACAACAAAAATTACAAAATGGAGAAACAGCTAAATATACACTCCGCCAATAAGACAACCAAATGGAAAACAGGCACATACAAGATGAATAATATCATTATCATTATGGCCATTTAAACAGAATGACATATTCAATGTCATACTCTATGTCACACACAATGACATACCCCATGACGTACACACACTTTGCCAACAATACATGCAAATGGAAAACAAGCACATAAAAAGATGATCAGCATCATTATCATTATGGCCATCTAAACTGAAACCACGACATACTCCCTCACACACACTAGAAAGGCTATAATGCAAGAAATGTAAATTAACAAGTGTTGGCAAGGTCAGAGAGAAATCACAACCCTTAAATACTGTACGGCGAACAGAAATGGTGCATCCTGTGTT
>NW_022445642.1:0-2726 GCF_009761245.1 Sapajus apella | reverse complement strand
GTGTGGGAGCTTGTGTTATTATGGTGAAATCTTGATATTTTCTTGAGGCAGAGAGAGGCTCGTCTGGAGAGACTTTCAGATGAGTTGCTGTGTCCGTCATCAGTTTCACTGTCCTGCTCCCCATCTGAAGGCTGGTGCTGTCTGGACAGGCTGGACGCCCCCTTCCACCAGGTCCTTCCTGCAGCAGCAGCTTCTATTTAAGCTGTACTGTGAGGTTTTGTGAGGTCTGTGTCCTTGGCTGATGGCAAAACTCAGCTGAACTGAAATTCGGAGCCATGCCCGCCTCCCTGTAGCTCCTCTCCTGGGCAGCTGTGATCATCACTTCTGTGGTGGTGCAGATGGGGGAAATGGATTCCTTTCATTTTGCTTGGAGTAGATGACTGTCACATGGAGTTCTTTGGGAAAGGGACGTGTTAATTGATGGATGTGGCTCCCATGCTGAGAGAGCTCCTGGGTGCACATTGCCTTAGAGTCTGATCAGAGCTGTGTTCTTTCATGGTGTCTAGGCAGAAGTGATGAAGGCTTGGAAAAAAACCCAGAAGGTTTTCCACTTAATTTGGAAAATGCACTTTTCCCTCCGGTGTCTTTTGCTAAGTTCCAGCCTCCTCCAGCCTCCCCACTCTGTGGACTCTGGCTTTGATTCTTTACTAGGGGTGCCCCGGCCCCTCCAAAAGATGGTGTCTAAGTTATCATCCAATTGGCTGAGGTTTTGTTTTCTATTTTTTATTGTAGTAAATATACATCACATAAAATTGACCAATTATTTTGTTCTCGTTTTTGAGAGAGGGTCTCACTCCAATGCCCAGGCTGGAATGCAGTGGTGCAATCATGGGTCACTGCAGCCTCAGCCTCCTGGGCTCAAGTGATCCTTTCACCTCAGCCTCCCTAGTAGCTGGGACTACAGGCATGCACTACCATGTCTGGCTGATTTTTTGTATTTTTTTTTATTGTAGAGACCCACAATGTTGCCCAGGCTGGTCTCAACTCTTGGACTCAAGCCATCCACCTACCTTAGCCTCCCAAAGTGCCAGGATTACAGAGATGAGCCACAACTTCCAGCCATTTTAACTTAAAAAAAAAAACGGTGTCATTCTGTCACCAAGGCTGTAGTGCAGTGGCATGGTCTCAGCTCACTGCAACCTCCACCTCCTGGGTTCAAGTGATTCTCCTGTCTCAGCCTCCCAAGTAGGTGGGATTACAGGTGCCCACCACCACGGCCAGCTACTTTTTGTATTTTTTAATAGAGTTGGAGTTTTACCATGTTGGCCAGGCTGGTCTCGAACTCCTGACCTCATGATCCGCCTGCCTCTGCCTCCCAAAGCACTGGGATTACAGACATAAGCCACCACACCTGGCCTTTTTTTGTTTATTTTAATTTTTTTAGACAGGGTCTCAGAGCTTGTTGCCCAGGCTGGAGTGCAGCAGTGCAATCTTGGCTCACTGCAGCTTCTGCCTCCCAGGCTCAAGTTGTGCACCTCCACACCCAACTGTTTGTATTTTATGTGGAGACAAAGTTCACCATGTTGCCCAGGCTGGGCTTGAACTCCTGGACTCAAGCAATCTGCCCACCTCAGCCTCCTAAAGTGCTGAGATGACAGGTGTGAGCCACCATGCCTGGCCTGTTTGACCTGTTTTGGAGTTGATGGTTCAGTGGCATTCAGTCAGTTCACATTG
Source organism: Sapajus apella (assembly GCF_009761245.1). NCBI lineage: Eukaryota > Metazoa > Chordata > Mammalia > Primates > Cebidae > Sapajus > Sapajus apella. The sequence continues at coordinate 1,052 of NW_022445642.1, read as the reverse complement.
TAGCTGTCACTGCCATCCATCCCCACACGACTTCACGAAACACCCACTCTGCCTTTGTCTCCCAGATGTTTGTGCCTCCTGCTGGTTGTGTAATTTCACACATCAAGAGAGGACAATTAACATTTGAGGACAATTAACAGCATCATTTGCTGTTGTCTGATGGGTGAGATTTTTGCTTGCATAGTCCATATTGTAATATGTTCTTGGGGCCCACAGGGTTATTCTTGGTAATCGAAGATATCACTGACATTACTAAAATTTTATCACCTTCAACTGACTACTGTTTATTCTTTGAAATAACCAGACACACACATTTTTTCAGTAATTTTTTCAGTTGGTCATTTGTATGGTGCAGTACTATGTGAGGCCACCTCCCCTAAGATGACCCATAGATGGTAAGAGTCTGTGAACAAATGTTACCACAGAAGAGACCAATCACATGTGGACATGGAGGGGGTGATTACAAGGTGGGGTAGTTAACCTGAACCCTAAGCTGACGCAGACAGCAGAAGAAGCCACAATCCTTTAGACAGAAAAAAATTACAAAGTATAAATATCTTTTGTTACAAGAAACAGACCACCTAGAGAGGATATAATAGTATTAAAATGTGATCTCATTGTTCAGCTCCCACTTTTGAGTGAGGACATGCAATGTTTCATTTTCTATTTTCTATTTTCTGTGTTAGTTTGCTGAGGATGATGACTTTCAGCTTCATCCATGTCCCTGCAGAGGATGTGATCTCATACCCTTTTATGGCTGCATAGTATTTCATGGCGTATATGTAGCACATTTTCTTTATCCAGCCTACCACTGATGAGCATATGAGTTGGTTCCATGTCTTTCCTATTGTGAATTGTGCTGCAAAAAACATATATGGAGCAGATTATGTTCAGAGCAAGATGGGCCTCTGAGCAAAATGGAGCTCCAAGCATGATGGAGCTCGGAGCAGATGGAGCTCTAGGTGTGATGGAGCTCAGAGCAATGTGAATCTCGGAGCAGATGTTTCACAGAGTATAAGCTGGAACTCCAAGCATATGGTCTCAGAGCAAAA
>NW_022445641.1:0-2726 GCF_009761245.1 Sapajus apella | reverse complement strand
TATTTAGATTCACTTATTGAACAAATTTATTTAGCATAAGCATCAGATGTGCAAAATTGGGTCTGACAAGAACGCTGTCCTTGGGAGGCTTTAATACTAAGAAAAACGCAATGAAAAGTTGTTGAGCATTTTTGGGGAAGAAGGCAAGGATGGCACATCCAGTTACTTTCTCATTAAAGATCAATGAGAAAGTAAAAGCAAAGTGTTACAAGTTCCATCAAAGAAAACCATTTAAGTTTTTGTTCTTGAGACAGTCTCACTCCATTGCCCAGCCTGGAGTGCTGAACTTTATTGTCTTTAAACAAAATAATCTGATCAATCACCATCACAACAAAAGCCCCTCAGCATAATCTGCTTCACTTATAAAAAGTGAAGAGAGAGGGAACATGTTTCAAATATGAGTAAAGGCAGGGAGGTGTCAAATATGCTCACATATTCACATACCTCACCCATTCTGTGTAGAGTGAGGAGTGCCATGTGGGTGTGGTGGGATTGCATAGATAGACGTGTGGCCGAGTGGAGGAAGACCTTAGAACCTACGGAAGCAGTGGCAGTCATTAATGGTCTCATAGCAGTTTTCTCTTAAAATAATTTGGATCTGCCCTTTAGAAAGGTTATTCTGCTTGATTTACATGGGTGGTTTGAGTGTGGGGGTAGGAACATAAGGCCTCTCTCTACTCATGGAAGGAATGTTGAAGTGGGTAGAATCTTACTTACTGATTGGGGTTGTGCATCTGTGTATATTTATTGGGACTGAGCTATAAGGGAGAGGAAAGGTTAAGATGATACAGCAAGCTGCTTTTTTTTGCTGTGCTGTGGGACAGTTCATCTAAGATTCAGAAACAGAATTGAGCTCGTTTGGGGGAAAAATGACTTGCATATTATAAAAATGATGACTTTGGAGACCTCCAGGTGGTCTCGCCTGAATGTCTGAAAATTGCTATTTGCAAAATTCAAGTCACCAAAATGATTTTTTTTTACTATAAAATGAAGCAGAATTGACCATGTTGAAAAATTGGCAGGGCACAGTGGCTCATGCTTATAATCCCAGCATTTTGGGAAGCTGAGGCGAATGGATCACCTAAGGTCAGGAGTTGGAGACCAGCCTGACCAACATGGCAAAACCTCATGTGTACTAAAAATACAAAAATTAGCTGGGTGTGGTCATGCGCACTTGTGGTCCCCGCTACTCAGGAGACTGAAGAGAATTGCTTGAACCTGGGAGACAGAGGTTGCAGTGAGTTGAGATCGTGCCACTGCACTCCAACCTGGGTGACAGAATAAGACTCTGTCTTAATAATAATAATAATATAATAATAATAATAATAATAATTAGTGCACAGCTGTGCAAGTAAGGCCTGAAGATTTCTTCTAAATGCTCTATTATAATACTAACATCGACTGTGTTTTTACAGACCAGAACTTCGTACTCACAATACAACTGAAGTTACTCAGCCAAGAGCAAATACAACAGGTAAAAGCGTTGTGAAATCCTTTTTAAAATCACAGATTAATCTTTAAGTTTTTAAAAATTAATCTTTTAAAATGATGGAACTGCTCCTTCCTTCACCTCCCCAAAAATCTTTTGTAGAAGCTCAATATAGGCACTCTTGATTTATCAATATGCACATATGTGATGTAAGGATAACTCAAGCTTTTTTTTCCCCCTGGAGACAGACGCTCGCTCTGTCACCTAGGCTGGAGTGCAGTGGTATGATCTCAGCTCACTGCAAACTTCACCTCCCAGGTTCAAGCGATTGTTCTGCCTCAGCCTTCTTAGTAACTGGGATTACAGGTGTGCACTACCACACCCGACTAATTTTTGTATTTTTAGTAGAGATGGGGTTTCACCATGTTAGCCAGGCTGGTTTTGAACTCCTGACCTCAGGTGATCTGCCCTCCTCGGTCTTTCAAAGTGCTGGGATTACAGACATGAGCCACAATACCAGTCTATTTTTTTATATCGTTAATTTAGTACTATTCTGAGTAAAAATAATTTGCTATTACAGTTTTATAAATTGACTATGACAATTTTATAAATGTCAGTGCTTTTTATATATTATGTTGGGGGGGCTTTTGTTGTGATGGTGATTGATTAGATTATTGTGTTTAAAGACAATAATGTTCAGCACTCCAGGCTTGGTGATGGAGTGAGACTGTCAAAAACAAAAACTTAAATGATTTTCTATGATGGAACTTGTAACGCTTTGCTTTTCCTTTCTCAGTGATCTTTAAAATTACTAATAACTTTTTGGGACTTGTAAAATCATGACAAATCCTACAAAAGCACTACAAAGCAAGTCATGTAGTGTGTTCAGGGTCTAGAACCCGAGTCTGCCCACTCCAGGCTAATTCACTTTTGTCAGCTGTATCCAGCCTAAGCCTGGCCCATGACTGTGGAACCAGATTGACTCAAGTGCTGAGTTTTAATGTCTTTCATTTGGTTTTTATTTTATTTAATTCAGTGTTTTTTTACTCCTAGTTGACTTGGCTCTGGATTTGTTCCTGCCTCAAACAAATTCAGGGCATGCCCATCTATGGATTTGTACAGTAAGGTGTTTATTTCAGAAGTGTGAAATGATCAGGTAGCCTTATCACTTTAGACATTCTGTACGTTATGAAGAATTTCCTTGCTGCTTATTGTCTTTTTTGGATGGATTGAGTCAGTAGATCTGGTAAAAAATCTTTTCCACTTATATTATTGAGACATTTAGTTGAAATGGTGT
>NW_022445640.1:0-2727 GCF_009761245.1 Sapajus apella | reverse complement strand
TAGGTTTTCTCCGGTTCTGGCTCTAGGCGAGCACAATATCACATTCCCTCTCTCCTCTTTTCTTTTTTTCTCTCTCCTGTCTCCTTTCTCTCCTCTCTTCTCTCCTCTATCTACTTTCTCTCTCCTGTCTCCTTTTCTCTCCTCTCTTTCTACTTTCTCTCTCCCGTCTACGGCCATACCACAGAAAGAGAAAGACACAAGTAAAAAAAAAAAAAGAGAAAAAAAAAAGCCGCCCAAGGGAAAGAAAGGAGAAGGGAGGAGGCAGAGAAGAATTTAATACTTTTCAGAGTCCCTGGATGCTAGATCAGTTTTTTTAAACTGACACTAAGAGCATTTTTCTCCTTTTTCTGCAGGCAGTCAGCCCCGCCCAGCTTTCAGGGGACAGTATTCGCATCCAAAATAAATAAATAAATAAATAAAAAGCTACTTAAGAAAGCTTTTTGCCTGACCCCTACAGCAAATGGTCTGCTAGTATAGTGGTTAAGGTGTAGGGCTTGCTGGTTAAAATCCTCAGTGGAGCCAGTCTTAAAAAAAAAAAAAAAAAAATAGGAGAGAGAGAAAAACAACCAACAGATGGGGTCATCACAGTCCCGACCACGCACCCCACTCCAATGCATGACGGCAAATTTTAGAGCAGGGTTCTCTGGCCAGTATGGTATTAAGTTAACCTCACAGAGGCTTCGGACCCTCTGTGAGTTAGAGTGGCCAGCCTTTGGGGTAGGCTGGCCAGATACGGGGACATACGATCCCAAGATAACTCGGGCTGTCTGGAACATCGTGGCAGGGCCCCCAGGTCACCCTGACCAATTTCCATATATTGATCAATGGCTGAAACTACTCCAGCATCCTCCTCCTTGGCTTGAAAAATGCATAAAACACGCTGGACTTCAGGTTATGCTAGCAGGCCTAAAAAGGGGCCCCTCAGCACCGGCTGTTCTTCCAAGCCCTGCAGAGGACCAAGAATTGCCTCCACCGTATTTTCGGCCTGTGGGAGCGGGATCCCGACACCCCTCTCCGGACACTACTAATGATCAGCCCTTATCTCCTCTCCATACTCGAAGCGGGGCCCCACACCCGCTGAAGCTGCTGCCCCTGAGGGAGGCACCTCCCGTGGATGGCAGCAGCCAGGGCCGCCCCTTCTTTGTTCATATCCCCTTCTCCTCTAGTGATCTGTATAACTGGAAGGCTCAACACCCTCCATTTTCTGAAAAGCCCCAGGCACTCACAGGACTCCTGGAGTCGGTTTTACAAACCCACCGTCCAACCTGGGACGACTGTCAGCAGCTACTCATGGTGTTGTTTACCAGGGAGGAGAGAAGCAGAATTAGACAAGAAGCCCATAAAGCAATACTTGGGAGGAGGGGAGGGTCAGTAGAAGACTGCCAGGAGCAAATTAATGAACTCTTCCCTTCCACCAGGCCCCAATGGGACCCAAACACCCCAGCGGGCATGCAGGCCTTGAACAATTTTCACCGGTATTTGTTAGAGGGGGTTAGAGGGGCAGGCCGGAAACCTACCAATCTCTCCAAGGTAGGGACTGTGACCCAAGGTCCGCAGGAGTCCCCAGCCGCTTTCCTAGAGCGCCTACAGGACACATAACGTATCTACACCCCCATAGACCCTGAGGCCCCGGAGAACCAGCGGGCCATCAATCTGGCTTTCATTTCCCAGTCTGCCCCAGACATCAAAAGAAAATTACAAAAATTAGAGGGGTTCCAGGGAATGAATCTAACTCAGTTGTTGGAGATCGCCCAAAAAGTCTTTAACAATAGGGACACCCTAGAGGCCAAACAAGATAAGAGAATTACTAAGGCAGTGATAGCAGCACTCCAGGAAACCCAAGTTCTCTCCCAAGGACCAGAAACCCAGCAGAGAGGTTCAGGGAGACAAAGGCCCAAGCCAAGGCCTAACCAATGTGCATTCTGCCGAAGAGAGGGACACTGGAAAAACGAATGTCCAGAGAGGAGGAGGCAAGCGGTAACACAGGAGAGACAGCCAAGGGCCATCTTCAGCTTAGAAACCCAGGACTGACAGACCCCGGGCTCTTACCATCTAAGCCCCCAGGAGCCCAGGGTCACTTTGAAAGTTGGGGGCACACCTGTCAGGTTTTTGGTCGACACAGGTGCGGCCCACTCAGTCCTTACTCAGCCTCTGGGACCACTATCCAGCAGAAAAACAATTATTCAGGGGGCCACAGGAAAAACCACAACTAGCCCCTGGACCACAAATCGATTCGTTGATCTGGGAAACAGCACTGTCACCCACTCATTCTTAGTCATCCCTGAGTGTCCATATCCACTCCTGGGACGGGATTTGCTCCATAAACTGCAAGCAAATATTTCTTTCAGCGAGGGCCAAGCTTGCCTCTCAATTCCTCCTCCCTTAGCCACAGGGCCACCTCAGCAGATCCTCATCACCTGTGCTCTGTCACACGAGTATCTCTTGCAGGAAGCTTTATCCTCAGAGGCGGACCAACCACCTGCACCAGACTTCCTCCGCAAATTTCAAGAGAGTATACCGGGAGTATGGGCTGAAACAAGTCTCCCAGGGCTGGCAAGTCACCGCACCCCAGTTGTGGTCCAGCTATTAGCAACGGCAACTCCAGTCCAGGTGAAGCAATACCCTATGAGCCGGGAAGCCAGGCGAGGAATTGCTCCGCACATCACCAGACTCTTGAAGGGAGGAATCCTCACTACCTGTAAGTCTCCCTGGAACACCCCCTTGCTC
>NW_022445639.1:0-2727 GCF_009761245.1 Sapajus apella | reverse complement strand
TCTACAAAATGAGCCAGTGACCTGATGAAAGATCAACAGATACCTGGTCAAATGGAACGAATACCAGTTTACTTGGGGAGGAGAATTAGCTACCATAATGGAAGGTTCTAAGCATGTGATATCATATCCTGTATGATTTCTTTCTCTTAAATGAAAAGTGGCTCCAACTGAGGCTGTTCCCAAGTGACGGAGATGACTGTAGCTTGGCCTTGGAAAAGTGCTCTGGATGGTGTCACGGGAGACCTGATTTGTGCACTCCTTCCTTCTGAGGAGGGTAATAGGTTGGGTGAAAGCCTATTATTCATATCTCTGTACATAGGGAATTTTGAATAATCCACAAAAGTACGTTTAAAACTATGTTTTGGTAGGCAAAGTGGCTTAGACACAGATATTAGCAGTATGTATTTGGGAAAACTTCTTATATGAGCAGAAGCAACATGCTCTCAAATACTGTGAACTAAACATACATTCAGGCTGATGTAAGGAGGCAAGCCATGGGAATAGCAACATTAGGTTTCTTTCTTGTGCATTTTCCTTCACATTTCCACATTCCAGATTCACTTCAGATTCCAAAGTCTAGAGTTTAAAAAATAATTGGTGGTGGAAAGACAGAAGCACAAGAGACATTCCTATATTCTTCCAGTCAACACAAAGAGGGAAGTTAGGTATGCAGAATCTAATCAGAAATACTGCATTTTACTCTATGGAAAAATAACAAATACAATAGCATGAACAAAGAATTAAAACTATAAATTATGGCATAAGTAGGCAAAATATTTCTTGAACAACCTTACTACACCAATTGGAAAGACACCATTCAGTAGGTGAATATGAACAGACCTTCACAGTAACAATATACTTGAGAAGAGAGGCATGAAGCTGAGAACTTCTTTAACATTCTGCATATGGAAAATCGGAGACAGTCTACAAGAATGCTATTCATGCTAATAAATTCATCAAAATTGCAGAGTACAAGGTTAACACTCAAACGGCAGTTGTGTTAATATGCAATCAATATAAATAATCCAATAGTAAGAATACAAATGTAAACCCATGGATAATAACCTCGGACATCATTAGATACTTCCAAATAAATCTAACCAATGAGATGAAATACTCGTGAGCTGGTAAGAACAGAATGCGACTGAAAGGAAGTAGAGAAGGTACAAATAAATGAAAAGGCATCCCATATTCACAGACAGGAAGAAAAAACCTGACTAATACACAATACTACGAGATGATCCAAAGACGCACAACAACTACTATCAAACTGGGAACAGCCATTTGTGCAGAAATGGAAAAGATAACCCAAAATTTTTGATGACTTCTTACATGTCTCAAATAATCATGATAATGTTGAAAAATAAAACAGCGTTGGAAGATATGCATTGATCAGACTGAAATCTACGAGACGAAAAGATACAGAAATTCAGACAGCAGGGTCCTAGCATGGGGACACCCGTAAGTATTGGAGATATGGAATAGAGAGCCCAAAATTCAATGCATGCATACACAGTCAACGGATCTTCAACAAAGGTGCTGAGAATACGCAACGGGAAAAGGAAGGCCTCTTTAACAAAGGATGGTAAAACTCCATATTCTCATTTGAATAAAGAAATTGAGCAGTGAGCTCAAGGTTGTGCTTCTTCCTCCATTTACAAGACACTGGAGCTCTGCATTGAGCCCAGAGTGAACTTTCATCCTGTCCCCCATGACCAGAGAGAGCCCTTGATATCAGGAGTAAACAGCAAGGACAGACAAATGAATGTGCTGCCATGAAACCTAACAGTTCAGAAGGCGAGGATCAGTTTCTCCCAAGCATCTGGGCACACTATGGAAGAACTGTTGTCTCCAGGATTAAGTAACTGCCATGACAGAACTCCATCCCAAACCAAAGGCTGTAACATTTTGCAGTGGCAGAGGCAGAAACGAGATGTCCTCAGAAAGACCATCTTTAAATAATAAAGCAAGAAGAGGTGATCACAGCAGGCTACTCACACTTCTCACCACTACGACATTAAACTCTGACAAGAACAAACCTCGTCCATGTTTTCTTTTTCTTCTTTCTACATGCTTGCTCAGCCGCCCAAGCAGCAGGCAGAAGCTGAAGGCTCCTGGGAACCTGCTTTATTAGCTTCCACCTGTAATCTTGTTACCTACTTGGAAAGGCATCTTCTTCACTGTTGAGATTTTCCAGTGTCCATTCTTTAGACCCACCAACATCAGAGTAAGTCAGAGAGAGGTGCACTCACTTCTACCTCAGCTGAAGACACATCGGCTCACACATCCCCAGGCTGGTCCTCTGGGTTCACATGCATTCATACAGCTCCCCTGATCAGAGTTACACACTTGCAAAATTATTTGCTCTCACTAGACCCCCAATATTCTTTAACCGGAACCCAAAATCAGGTTTCTATATATGAAAACCAGCAAGTTTGTTCCTCACCAGGTGAGCTACTTCAGGGTACATACCATAACCAGGGAGTGATGAACTCTGCAATTAGACAAAAGAAGATGTTATGGGGATCAGATTAATTCTTCTGCACCCCTTAGACCTCCCCCCAGATCTGTTAGTCTCTTGATGACTTCAGAAAACCAGTTGTGAGACAATGGTTGAGTCAAAGGCCAAGAATCAAACACCTGTGGAAAAGACAAGACCTTTTCCCACAGAATTTATCTATGAAGTTGATTAACATTGGCAAATACACAGTGCCTAAACCAAAGAGG
>NW_022445638.1:0-2728 GCF_009761245.1 Sapajus apella | reverse complement strand
TGTTCTCGGAGCTCCGCCTCCAGCCCCTCCATCCTCCTCTTGAGCTGCGTGTTCTCTTCCCTGTGGGTGTCCTGGCCTCTTCCCTGGCTCCTCCCTGGCCACCGTCTCTGGCAGCGCGGTGTTCCGCGGGGCATGGCTCTCCTCAGGGGCTGCAGCTGCAGCTCCCGCTTCTGCTCGGCAGTTGCACTCTGCCTCACGGCGATCTCAGCGCATCCTTCTCAGACTTCCGGTGCGTGTTGGCTGCAGAGGTGGAGAGGCCTTTTCATTGCCGCCCTTGACACTGGATGCTGCAGCAGAAGATGGGGCTTCACGCCCAGATCATTGGGAACCATGACTCCAGGTCTCGGTTTTCTCCTGGGCCTTGTCTTTCGGGATCTCGGCAGCTTCTTTCAACTCCATGAATTTATCTGCAAATGTTTCCAGCTGCTGCTCAGAGGAAAACCCCAAACCAAACACCATGTCAGCTCTGCTGTCGGCCCCCTGCCCAGACTTCTGTGGCATTTTGGGGAAGGTCGTATTTGGTGCGATTGTGCTGTTGATGGTCACCTTGGCTCTGCCCATGCTGACGATCCCATAGCGGTTCCTTGTGATGTCACAGAAGGAGGAAACGGTGACCACTGCTTGCTCGCAGAATCCAGTTCTTCTTGATGTTGGGGTCAATCTGGAAGGCATGGGCTCGGGTGAGAATGGACTGTTCCATCTCCGGCCCCGATCAGACCGGGAATCTCATGCTCGCTCTCCGCCACGTGTACATCTGCTCCCAGCATGGAAGATGTGGTGGCTCCTGCATGCCGGCATCAGCCCTGGCACCACTCCATTCTGTGGGGCTCCTTGGGTGGCCAGGGCTCTGGAAACAATAATTCTAAGAGATCAATTAAAAGAGTAATCTCTAATAAGGAGATGTCAGCATTCTATCTCAGAAAATAATTGAAAATATGTAATACATAAGAAGTCCTCAGAAGAAACTTTGAAGCACAGGAAGGGTCTCACGTATGTTGTTTTGAAAAACTGAAGCAAAGCATAATGAAATTAAGTGTTTCGGATTGATCCAAGATGGCTGTTTAGGAATAGCTCAGGATTGCAGCTCCCAGTGAAAGTGTAGAGGGCTAGTGGATGCCGCATTTTTATTGCCCACAGACTAGGAAATTCCCAGGCAGAGGAGCTCCACGGGTCACCAGTGAGGCTTTTTCGGCCAGCGCAGCTGTGCCAGCTGGCACCGCTGCTTTGTCCCGCATGGCTGCTTTGTCGGCACCTCAGAGCAGTGGTTCTCCATACAAAATACACTGGACTGGGTGCCCTTTTGGCTGGCGATTGGAGCCACAGGAAGTCGCCCATTCTTCTGTTTAAAAAGGGGACTGAGCAGGGAACCAGGACAGTAGATTCCAAGGCAAAAAAAGTGCCATGAATCTCAGTGCCACTGTTTAAGCCAGCACAGTGAGTTGTCGCCTGGGAAAAAAAACACACCGCGGCGCCTCTTCAACAGGCGACTACAAAACCAACTTAAAAAAAAAAAAAAAAAAAAAAAACTCTGAGGCAGGGAGCCAGGCAATCAGGCTCGGCTGGTCCCATCCCCACAAAAGAACAGCAATCAGAAACTCTCTGGATTCAGTTTCACAGCAAACGCAGCTGAATCCGGGACAGTCCAGCTCTGTGAGGGAGGGTCGGCCGCAATTACCGAGGCAGCCCATCACTATGGAGGTAGCCAATGCTAAGGCAGCCCGCCATTGCCAAGGCAACCCGCCATTGCTGAGGCATCCCACCGTTGCCAAGGCAACCCGTCAATACAGAGAGACTCCACCCTAACAGAGGTGGGCCACCCTTGCCAAGGCAGTTCTAACTACACCAATATAAACAGGACTGTAGGGAAGTTCACTCAGCAGTTGGGCGGAGCCCACAGCAGCTCAGCAAAGCCTCTACAGGCAGACAGTGACCAGGCTGCCTCCTTGCTGAGCAGGGCAGCTCTGAAGGAAAAAAAAAAAGAAGGCAGCAGCATAACGGAAACTCATAAAGCCCTAAAACCCTGGGGCAGAGCACCTGGGAACAAAAAGCAGTTTATGAGTTCTGCTGCAACAGACCTAAACATACCTGCCCAGCAGCTCTGAATGAACAATGGAGCTCACAGCTCAGCATTTGAGCTCCTATAAAGAAGAGACTATCTCCTCAAGCAGTTTCCTGACCCCTATATATCCAAAAAGCCACCTCAAAAAGGAGAGATCAGATTGACACTAGGTGGGTATCCTTCTGGGACAAAGATAGCAGAAGAAGAAAACTGGTAACAACCCTTACTGTTCGGCAGCTGCTGCAGGTGAACCCCAGGCAAGCAGGGCCTGGAGTGGACCTCAGAAGACCTACAGCAGAGGGGCCAGACTGTCAGAAGGAAAACCAAGAAACAGAAATAACCTCATCATGAACAAACAGAACGTCCACTCAGTGACCCAATCTGAAAGCCAGCAACTACAAAGATGACAGGTGGATAAATCCATAAAGATGGGAAGAAACCAGCGCAAAAAGGGTGAAAACACCTGAAACCAGAACACCTCTCCTCCTACGAGGGATCACAGCTCCTCACCAGCAAGGGAACAAGGTTGGATGGAGAACGAGTGTGATGAAATGACAGAATCAGACTTCAGAAGGTGGGTAGTAAGAAACTTCTGTGAACTAAAAGAACATGGTCTAAGCTAATGCAAAGAAACTAAGAGCCTTGAAAAAAGATTTGACGACATGCTAA
>NW_022445637.1:0-2729 GCF_009761245.1 Sapajus apella | reverse complement strand
TCATAAAATGATTTGGGAAGAATTCCTTCTTTTTGTATTGTTTGGAATAGTTTCAGAAGGAATGGTACCAGCTCCTCTTTGTATGTCTGGTAGAATTCGGCTGTGAACCCGTCTGGCCCTGGGCTTTTTTTGGGTGGTAAGCTCTTAATTGCTGCCTCAACTTCAGACCTTGTTATGGGTCTGTTCAGGGTTTCAGCTTCTTCCTGGTTTAGGCTTGGGAGGAGGCAAGTGTCCAGGAATTTATCCATTTCTTCCAGGTTTACTAGTTTATTTGCATAGAGTTGTTTGTAATAATCTCTGATGATGGTTTGAATTTCTGTGGACTCTGTGGTGATATCCCCTTTATCGTTTTTTATTGCATCAATTTGGTTATTCTCTCTTTTCTTTTTTATTAATCTGGCTAGTGGTCTGTCTATTTTGTTGATCTTTTCAAAAAACCACCTCCTGGATTTATTGATTTTTTGAAGTTTTTTTTGTGTCTCTGTCTCCTTCAGTTCTGCTCTGATCTTAGCTATTTCTTGTCTTCTGCTAGACTTTGAGGTTTTTTGATCTTGCTCCTCTAGCTCTTTCAGTTTTGATGATAGGGTGTCAATTTTTGATCTCTCCTTGCATCTCATGTGGGCACTTATTGCTATATATTTACCTCTAGAGACTGCTTTAAATGTGTCCCAGCGATTCTGGTAAGTTGTGTCTTCATTCTCGTTGGTTTTGAAGAACATCTTTATTTCTGTCTTCATTTCATTGTTTATCCAGTCAACATTTAAGAACAAGTTGTTCAGTTTCCATGAAGGTGTGCGGTTCTGGGTTAGTTTTTGAATTCTGAGTTCTAACTTGATTGCACTGTGATCCCAGAGACTGTTTGTTATGATTTCTGTTCTTTTGCATTTACTGAGGAGTGATTTACTCCCAATTATGTGGTCAATTTTAGAGTAGGTGTGATGTTCTGAGAAGAATGTATATTCTGTGGATTTTGGGTGAAGAGTTCTGTAAATGTCTATTAGGTTTGCTTGGTCCAGGTCTGAGTTCAAGTCCTGGATATCCTTGTTAATTTTCTGTCTGGTTGATCTGTCTAATATTGACAATGGGGTGTTAAAGTCTCCCACTATAATTGTGTGGGAGTCTAAGTCTCTTTGTAAGTCATTAAGAACTTGCCTTATGTATCTGGGTGCTTCTGTATTGGGTGCGTATATATTTAGGATCGTTAGCTCTTCTTGTTGCATTGATCCTTTTGCCATTATGTAATGTCCTTCTTTGTCTCTTTTGATCTTTATTGCTTTAAAGTCTAATTTATCAGAGATGAGAATTGCAACTTCTGCTCTTTTTTGCTCTCCATTTGCTTGACAAATCTTCCTCCATCCCTTTATTTTGAGCCTTTGTGTATTCTTGCACGTGAGATGGGTTTCCTGGATACAGCACACCAATGGGCTTTGGCTTTTTATCCAATTTGCCAGTCTGTGTCTTTTTATTGGGGCGTTCAGTCCATTTACATTTAGGGTTAATATTGTTATGTGTGAATTTGATACTGCCATTTTGGTGCTAGCTGGCTGTTTTGCCCATTAGTTGATGTAGATTCTTCATTGTGTTGATTCTGTTTACCATTTGGCATGTTTTTGGAGTGGCTGGTACTGGTTGTTCATTTATATGTGTAGAGCCTCTTTCAGGAGTTCTTGTAAAGCTGGCCTGGTGGTGACGAAATCTCTGAGTACTTGCATGTTCCCAAAGGATTTTATTTTTCCTTCACTTATGAAGCTTAGTTTGGCTGGATCGGAGATTCTGGGTTGAAAGTTCTTTTCTTTAAGGATGTTGAATATTGGCCCCCACTCTTCTGGCTTGTAGGGTTTCTGCTGAGAGATCTGCTGTGAGTCTGATGGGCTTTCCTTTGTGGGTAACCCAACCTTTCTCTCTGGCTGCCCTTAGTATTTTCTCCTTCATTTCAACCCTGGTGAATCTGACGATTATTTGCCTTGGGGTTGCTCTTCTTGACGAATATCTTTGTGGTGTTCTCTGTATTTCCTGGACTTGAATGTTTGCCTGCCTTGCTAGGTTGGGGAAGGTTTCCTGGATAATATTCTGAAGAGTATTTTCCAGCTTGGATTCATTCTCTTCGTTGCATTCAGGTACGCCTATCGAACGTAGATTAGGTCTTTTCACATAATCCCACATTTCTTGGAGACTTTGTTCATTCCTTTTTATTCTTTTTTCTCTATTCTTGCCTTCCCGTTTTATGTCATTGAGTTGATCTTTAACCTCTGATATCCTTTCTTCTGCTTGGTCAGTTCGGCTGTTGATACTTGTGCATGCTTCGCGAAGTTCACGTGTTGTGTTTTTCAGCTCCATCAATTCATTTATATTCCTTTCTATTTTGTCCATTCTCGTTAGCATTTTGTCAAATCTTTTTTCAAGGTTCTTAGTTTCTTTGCATTGGGTTAGAACATGTTCTTTAAGTTCACAGAAGTTTCTTACTACCCACCTTCTGAAGTCTGATTCTGTAATTTCATCACACTCGTTCTCCTTCCAACCTTGTTCCCTTGCTGGTGAGGAGTTGTGATACCTTTTAGGAGGAGAGGTGTTCTGGTTTCGGGTGTTTTCATCCTTTTTGCGCTGGTTTCTTCCCATCTTTATGGATTTATCCACCTGTCGTCTTTGTAGTTGCTGGCTTTCAGATTGGGTCTCTGAGGGGATGTTCTGTTTGTTGATGATGAGGTTATTTCTGTTTCTTGGTTTTCCTT
>NW_022445636.1:0-2730 GCF_009761245.1 Sapajus apella | reverse complement strand
CAATTAGCTTTTGTTGTAAAATGCCCCAAAAGTGAGTGGCTTAAAATTATAAGCATTCATTTATTTAGTTCATGGTAATGTGGGTCAGTAACGTGGACTGGGCTCAGATGGGTGGTTCTTCTTTTCTTGGCTGGGTTTTCTCATGTGCCTGCAGTTGTGTGTCTGAAGCTGGGATGGCTTTCTGTTCCATGTGGGTTCCTATCCTCCAAAAAGCTAGCTCAGACTTGCTCATGTGGCTGCTTGGGAGGCTTCTAAGCAATAGGCCAAAAGCCACATTTTCTCTTGAGGCTCACAGCTGGCACAGCTTTACCTCCACTCTACTCTGTTGGTCAAAGATGGTTTTGTGGCCAGCCCAGATTCAAGCGGTGTCTGCTCAGCGGCCGTAACAGAGCATCACAGATGACTGAGTAGCTTCAACAACAGAAATGTATTTTTCTCATGATTCTGGAGGCTGGAAGTTCCAGATCATGTATCCGCAAGTTGATTCCATCTGAGGCCTCTGCCTTTGGCGTTCAGTTGGCCGCCACCTCCCTGTGTCCTCATATGGTCTTTCCTCTGTGTGTGCCCTGGTGTCTCCCTGTGTGTCTACATTTTCTCCTCTTATAAGGACCCCAGTCAGACTGGATGAGGACCCAGCCTAAGGACCTCATTTTAACTTTATTGCCTCTTTAAAGGCCCTATTTCCAAATACAGTTACATTCAGAGATACCGGGGGTTGGGGCTTCGACATACGAATTTTGTGAGGACACAATTTAGCCCATAACAAAGGGGGAGAAAAACACCATCTCTTGATTTTGAGGAGCTGCAGTCAGATTGCAAAGAAGCATGGACAGTGGGGGAAATAACCGAGATCATGATTGTGAAAAAGTCAACCACGCTGACTGATCCTCCACACCTGGCCTGGTTTGGGCAAAGGCAACACACATGGGCACCTCCTCTCACCAACTGTACCTTCTCTCTCCTTCCCCTGCAAGCCTTTTCCTGGAGTTTATTGGTGATCTCAAGCCTCCGGCCTGGAAGGACTGCCTCCTCGCGGTGCTGATGTTTCTCTCGGCCTGCCTGCAAACACTGTTGAAGCAGCAGAACACGTACCAGCTCAAGGTGCTGCAGATGTGGCTGCAGTCAGCCGTCACTGGCCTGGTGTACAGAAAGGTGAGCCCCGGGGGACAAGTGCAGGTCTTCCCAGCAGGGAAAAGGAACATAACTGAACTGGTTGGTAGTAATGCTATCAGCAGCTGAGAACGCTTTCAGTCCTTACTTATTAGAGTCACTCAATGATATATTCTCACTTCCTTTGTTATTTCCCTTTATTTGTATGTATTTATTTTTTTGAGACAGAGTCTCTATCCACCGTGACCTCCCATAGTGCTGGGATTACAGGCATGAGCCACCTCGCCCGGCCTCCCTTCCTTCTTAAGCCTGAGTCGTATTCTGCTGTGTAGATGGATCACACTGTGTTTATCTTTTCATCTGATGGTGGACCCATCAGTTGATTTTGCCTTTTGGCTGTTGTGAGTCACGCTGCTGTGAGCACACGTGTGTTAATACCTCCCTGAGTTCCTGCTTTCTATTCTTTTGGGATGGATGGCAGTGGCTTTGTTAGAGCAAATGGCAATGCTGTGTGTAAGTGTTTTGAGGGACCACCATTTGTAAAGCGTTTTGTCGTCGTTGTTGTTGTTGAGATGGAATCTCACTGTGTCACCCAGGCTGGAGTGCAGTGGCATGATCTCACCTCACTGCAACCTCCTCTTCCCACGTTCAAGCCATTCTCATGTCTCAGCCTCCTGAGTAGCCGAGATTATAGGCACTGGACACCACACCTGGCTCATTTTTGTATTTTTAGTAGAGACAGGGTTTCACCATGTTGGACAGGCTGGTCTCGAACTCCTGGCCTCAGGTGATCCACCCACTTCAGCCTCCCACAGTGCTGGGATTACAGGTGTGAGCCACCTCACCTGGCTCTTGTAAAGTGTTTTATTCATCCTGTTTTACTGTTCTTCAGCTGGGGTTGTGATCTCAGCCCTGCTTCTCTCTGCTCCTGTTAAGGGACTTCCCATAGGCAGCCCAGTCCCCGCCTCTGTCCAGGAGACAGCATACCTGGAAGTGAAGTTGGGTTGGTCCTGCCTCAGTGTTGCTTCTGTTTTAGGTAAATATCCTGTGGGGTCAGGAGAGAAAATTCCAAGTGCACCTGTGGAACACCATGGGCATCCCCCAACTCAGGACTGTGGGAGAGATGGGGTGTTGGAGGAAAGGTAAACCTGGAAGCCAGTTAGCCCCACTCTGTCCCTTGACCCGGCTTTTTTTTTTTTTTGAGATGGAGTCTTGCTCTGTCACCCAGGCCTGGAGTGCAGTGATGCAATCTTGGCTCACTGCAACCTCCACCTCCCAGGTTCAAGAGATTCTCCTGCTTCATCCGCCTGAGTAGCTGGGACCACAGTTGAGTGCTACCACACCTGGCTAATTTTTGTATTTTTAGTAGAGCTGGGGTTTCACCATGTTGGCCAGGCTGGTCTCCAACTCCTGACCCTAGGCCATACACCCACCTTGGCCTCCCAAAGTGCTGGGATTCAAGGTGTGAGCCACTGCGCTCGGCCAAGCCCTGCTCCATTCTAATCCCACCGCCTGTGAAAGGCTTCTGGAAGCTCACAGAAAAAATGGCCCCAGTATGACGGCTTCCGCTCACTTGCTCCCAGAGTTCTGGGGACACACAGTGAGGAGTGATTGTTTTTC
>NW_022445635.1:0-2731 GCF_009761245.1 Sapajus apella | reverse complement strand
TTCCTTCCCTCCCTCCCTCTTTTCTTTTCTTTACTTTACTTTACTTTACTTTTCTTTCTTTTCCTTTTTTCTTTCCTCTTCCTCTCACTCTGTTGCCCAGGCTGGAGTGCAGTGGTACAATCCTGGCTCACTGCAACCTCCACCTCCTGGGTTCCAGCAATTCTACTGTCCCAAACACCCAAGTAGCTGGGATTACAGTCGTGCACCACTACACCCAGCTACTTTTTGTATTTTTAGTAGAGATGGGGTTTCACCATGTTGGCCAGGTTGGTTTTGAACTCCTGATCTCAGATGATCTGCCTGCCTCAGCCTCCCAAAGTGCTGGGATTACAGGCATGAGCCACCATGCCCAGCCAAAAGAAATTATTTTGAATCTTACTATCATGTATTTGTGCATTTTAAATTATCTTTTTCAAGTTTTAAAAGATTTACCATATTTACACTTCTTATTTATTGTTCTTTTTAAAAGTTAGAGATATGATATTAATATTTATTTTAATAAATGTTCCTGAAGTTATATATTTCTCTTCAAATACTGTTTACTTTCATTTAACAAATTTTGAAGTAAAGTATCTTAATGTGTAGTTTAGTTTAAAATCTCAAAATTGCAATTGTAAAATAAGCCAGGCACAGAAAAACAAATTATCACATTTTCTCAAGCATCTGTAAAAGCTATAAAAGTTGATCTCATAGAATTAGAGAATAGAAAAGTAGGGAAGGGTAGGGAGGAGGGAATAGCCAGAGATTTGTTACTAAATATAAAATGGCAAGTATAATTCACATAAAATAGGATAAATAAGTTCTAGTTTCTATGTCATTGTGGAGTGCCTATAATTAATGACAATTTATTGTTGATATTCAAACAGCTAAAATAGAGGAGTCTGAATATTTTCAAAAAATAAATGATAAGTATTTGATGTGGTAGATATACTAATTACACTGATTTGATTATTACACATTGCATATACAGGTATCAAAATATCATGCTATAACCTACAAATATGTGCAATTATTGTGCACCAATAAAAATAATACAAGCAAAAAAATTGCATTTGTGATATTTTCTTTAACTTTTGGTATACTGAAGAGAGAATGTGTGTATGTGTTTAAGTTTCATTGCCATCATTGTTCTATTATTTTTGGTGTTATTGTTGCTATATTTTTCTGTTTCTTATCTTTATACTGTTAATAGTTTTTAACTCAGTAGCCTTGTGATCTCACACACATACACACACGTCTAAATATATTACAGATTATATCAAATACTATGTAAGTAAAATATATAGGTAATTTATGGATATTATATTAGATAGTATATGTTTATTAAATATGCAAATTTAAATTTAGTACTTTTTACTCACTTTCTAAGAAAATAACCTCATCAAGGGCTATGCTGTCAGTAAACTATATTGTCTCCTCTCACTACATATTTCTATATGGTCAGTGTTTTCATTCTAACTCATTTTTAAAGTACTAACATAGTTAGTTGTTTTTTTCCTGTCAATGAATAATTAATCTGATTTTTCAATATACTTTACCAGTGCATCTGTACAGCTTCACTTATTTTATCTACCTATATATAGATATAGCTTTCTTTTCCTGGCATAATTATTTTAGCACTTTCTACAAGTTTTGTGAAAGGCAATTTTTTCAGTTTGTCTGTTTCTTTCATATTCAGATAATATATCTATTTCACCATCATTCCTGAATGATTATTCATCTGAGTATAGAAACTCCTCCAGCAATGTAACTGTTAGATGATCTGAAACGTTTGAGTCAGTGAAGTATCATCCTGTCTTCTTTCTTGATATTATGCCATGCATGTAGAAACAAACCTCTCAGTCTTCATTGTTCAAACTATTTAAATATTACTTATCCATTATTTTCTGAGATTTTTATTTGAAATTCTAATAGTCATATGTTTAAGTCATTCAATGTATATCTTTTAAAGTCATACTTTAACTCTTATTTTCTCTGCTTATTTATTGGTGTTTTATAGTTAGTGTCTTAAAATTTCTTTTTTACATTGTGTGTAACATAGAAATTATCCTACCTACTGCATTACATTTTGCTTTATTTTTTATTTCTATAACATAAATACATTCGGGTTTTTATCATTGAATAGTGATAGTAAGAGTCCATGGATTGGAGTGGAAACTTCCATTTCTGTTTCATGCTCTTATCCTCTAATTGGTCTCATGCCAAGGTCCCAGGCAAAACCTTCACTTCAGCCCCTGATTGGACCTGGGAAAAGCCTTCACTTCAGTCCTGACTGGTTCTTTACACTATTCTACCTTTTTCTGAGTGATGTTTTTTCAAGCCTACTCATAAACCCATCAGCATGCATTTCCCATTCTAAGCCCATAAAATACTTAGACTCAGCCTCTCAGCTGGCAAACCACTTTTGGGTCCCCTCTTGCTGTGGATAACTTTCTTTCTGTCACTCAATAAAATTCTGCTCAGCCTTACTCACTCTCTGATGTCAGTGTATTTCATTATTTTTTTTGTGATACAAGAACTTGGAACTCACCAAACTGCAGGAGTGAACGGGCTATAATACTGCCTCTTGCTCACTGAAGTATGGGAGTGAAGAAGCTGCAGCAATCGTTCATAGACACACACACACACCCCCCCACACACACACCCCCACACACACAGTCCTATGTGCTTATATTTTCTTGCATGTTTTTGAGAATAAACATATACTCTATTTTGTTGTACTTCTTAGTAT
>NW_022445634.1:0-2731 GCF_009761245.1 Sapajus apella | reverse complement strand
GATATTTGTGAGGCAAGAAGTATTTACTCTGAAGCAGGTAACTCTGAGGTCATGGTCTCATAGTTAGTGAAACTGTGCATATTGGGCAGACTGTTGTTCAGGGGATCCAGCTCTGAGAAGTTTCATCCATTGACCGGCCCTGGGGTCCTGTTGCTTATTAAGAATGTCCTGATTAATCAATAAAAAGTAGTAAATCCCTACTGAGCTCATCACACATGACAATGGTTATGTCATCCTTACAGTGTATAACCCTCCTCTGCTGTTTCTCATTTGATCCTGGGGTGGGGGGTAGGAAGGAGGTTCTCCAGGTAGCTGACGGGCCTAAGAGGGCAGTGATCTCCTAAACCCATGGCATAAAGCAGTGACTGAGAACAAGGTAGGCAGGCTACCCCTTCCTGCAGAACAAATATGGCAGAAGGCCTGCATCTGACTCTATGATGTAACAAGGTTTCCTCCTTTACCTGCACTGAGCTAGTGAGAGCCTGAAGTACTGCACTTTAGAGCCTGTAAGTCTTTTGTGGAGGGGGCCCCACTGAAGATGGGTGGACTTGGAACTAACGGCGTAAGTGATCTTAGCAAAATCTATAAATGATGAATGTGTTTTCTCCAAAATCCAAAAACTGTTAAATATTTTGCCTTGTTTTCACATTGTGGGCATTGAGAGGTTTAATATCTGTTTCTCCACAGTGTCAGAGAGGGAGTTGCTTTCATTTACAAAATTGTTCTCAGGCATTTAATCAAATAAGGGGCTTGCACTGTGTGGGAGTAATGACCCATTCGCTTTGTATAAACTACTTTATGAGTATTACCATAGGCTGCCTGAATGAGTGTTTCAAATGGATTACCATGGAAGAGAATGTCATCAGTGTAAATCACACCTGCAGTTCTGGAAGACATTGAATGTTGAGATCTTCCCTGCAAAGTTTGTGTGCAAAGGCAAGACTGCTGAGGTGCCCACGGTTGGTGGATTGAGGTGCATAAAATTCCTTTGAGGTAAAGGGAAAGCATGGCCAGGAAGCTGTTGAAATAAGCCTGAAGAAAAGTAGCCAAATCCGTAGCAGGCTGATATTTACCATTTGCTGATTGGATGGAGTAAGCCATGTCAGTAACATTGTGAGAGATCACCACATTAAAGCTGGCATCAATTCCCTCTGAGATGTCATATGTCATACTTCCTTCAAAGTGGAAGAGCACAGAAAATTGGGATTGAACCAGAAACAGTGGGATAATCACTCCTAGGTCTTGCATCATGGGTTTCAATACTTGAGTACCCCATTTTAACTAATATTTAGTCATATTATCTTTTTTCACTGGGGTCAGGGACATCCACTGAATCCAATTTTGTGAAGCTATTAAAAATGGAAAAGACTTAATTTAATTACTTATTACTTATTGTTTCTCTTTATTTTCTCTCTATATATCATCCCAGTGTGGGCTCTCATCTTGGAAAATTTAGGGAAACCAGTGATTCTCATGGCTAAGACAAAGGCTACCTCTTTTACCTCCATTTTATGTTTAGTAACATCATTAAGGTAATAGAAGATTTTTATTTTTTTATTGCATTTTAGGTTTTGGGGTACATGTGAAGAACATTCAAGATTGTTGCATAGGCACACACATGGCAGTGTGATTTACTGCCTTCCTTCCCATCACCTATATCTGGCATTTCTCCCCATGCTATCTCTCCCCAACTCCCCATCCCCCACCGTCCCTTCCCTATTCCCACCCCCGACAGACCCCAGTGTGTAGTGCTCCCCTCCCTGTGTCCATGTGTTCTCATTGTTCAGCATCTGCCTATGAGTGAGAACATGCGGTGTTTGGTTTTCTGTTCTTGTGTCAGTTTGCTGAGAATGATGGTTTCCAGGTTCATCCATGTCCCTACAAAGGACATGAACTCATTGTTTTTGATGGCTGCATAATATTCCATGGTGTATATGTGCCACATTTTCCCTGTCCAGTCTATCATCGATGGGCATTTGGGTTGGTTCCAGGTCTTTGCTATTGTAAACTGTGCTGCAATGAACATTCGTGTGCACGTGTCCTTATAGTAGAACAATTTATAATCCTTTGGATATATACCCAGTAGTGGGATTGCTGGGTCAAATGGAATTTCTATTTCTAGGTCCTTGAGGAATCACCACACCACCTTCCACAATGGTTGAACTAATTTACATTCCCACCAACAGTGCAAAAGTGTTCCTATTTCTCCACATGCTCTCCAGCATCTGTTGTCTCCAGATTTTTTAATGATTGCCATTCTAACTGCTGTGAGATGGTATCTCAATGTAGTTTTGATTTGCATTTCTCTGATGACCAGTGATGATGGGCATTTTTTCATATGTTTGTTGGCCTCACATATGTCTTCTTTTGTAAAGTGTCTGTTCAAATCCTTTGCCCACTTTTGAATGGCCTTGTTTGTTTTTAGGCGTAGGCAAGGACTTCATAACCAAAACACCAAAAGCATTGGCAACAAAAGCCAAAATAGACAAATGGGACCTAATCAAGCTCCACAGCTTCTGCACGGCAAAAGAAACAGTCATTAGAGTAAATCAGCAACCAACAGAATGGGAAAAAATTTTTGCAGTTTACCCATCTGACAAAGGGCTGATATCCAGAATTTACAAAGAACTAAAACAGATTTACAAAGTAATAGAGGATTCATCATTTATTTTTCTTTTTATTTATTTATTTATTTTTGTAATGGAGTTTCTCTGTTGTTGCCCAGGCTGGA
>NW_022445633.1:0-2732 GCF_009761245.1 Sapajus apella | reverse complement strand
AAGCAGGGGCCATCCCTAGCAGTGCCTCTGCGTTGGGCGACGGCCTCCCGCTCCCCGGGATCGTCGCCCGGGTCCCGCGATTTCAGGAGTCGCGCAGGGCGGAAGCAGGCTGAGAAAAGCTGCAGCGGAGCTTCAGGGATGGACAGGGGGAACCCCAAGGATCCCCACGATGTTACCGGCCTGCTCAGACGCTGTGACGGGTGCGTCTCCTGGAAAGCTGTCCCTGCTGGGATTTCCAGGTACCGCCAGCCGGTGTGCCTCGGGGCTGCTCACTCCGCGAGGGACTTCCCGGCACAGAGCAGAGCCCTATAGGCTCAGCAGCTGCCTGCGACACTTGGATGTCTCCGTGTGTCTTTCTTTCTGTGTGTGTGTTTCTGCGTGACTCTGCGTGCGTGTCTGTGTGTGTGTGTATCTTCCTGGGTGTGTTGATTTGTGTGTGTCCGCCCAGTATGCCGGACATGAGTGTGGCCAGCGCACTCCAGCACGGTTTCTCTGTAGTTTCTCCACCTTCCGGTTCCCACGTGACCTCGGCTCAGCTTTTTGTCTGTGGGGCCCGGTCTTCTTTGTGTTGCTCCTCCTTTGTAAAGCCTCAGTGTAGTGGGGGTCTGGCTCCCACCCGAAGGCCTCCTAATCACCTGCCCAACGCCAGGGGGTCACTCCTGTGGAACGAGGAGCAACACAGCAAACCGAAAACCGAACTCTTCCAGGGGCCCCTGGTCCTGCTGCACATGTAGGTCTGCTGCTGTCCTCAGGACCCCTTGAGAGACTACGGTGTGGTGCAGGTTTCCTACTTGGGATTCTTGTTTCAGAAAAATTGATTGTCATTCCTCTGTCAGAGAGAGCTTGAGATTCTGTATTTCGAGTAGGCACGCCGGGGCTGCCAGTGCTTATGATGGGTCATGTTTGATATTTCCAGGAGCAATTCTCAGTATTGTTTTCCGGAAGGGATTATTGTAGCTGTGGGTTCTGCATTTAAAGGCCTCTTCTGAATAGACTCTTCCTTTTTCTTCCTACTTTCTGTCATCAGATAATTCAAACACAGCGGTGGGCAACAGAGATGGAAACAGAGAGACAGTTCCTAAATCGTCTTTTCTTGAAGAACTCATTTAGCGGACTCTTGACTTATCTGGGAAAGATTCAATGGTCCGCAGGAAGCCATGGCATGTCGCCACAATGGGTTTGGTAGCATGAAGACTTGAAATCACATTAAAGTAAGAAAACATTCATAGATTCGTAGCATCATGTCATGGTGTTGAGAATGATTTGGTACCTACTGTAGCTTGGGATTGATCCTTGATCTCAGCTGTCCGAGTAATTCTGGGGAGCGGTGCCCGTTTTCTCTTCCAGCGTCTAAGGAACAGTGGTCTGCATGTGGGAATGGCACCATCTACACAGAGGCTGCGCTGTGATTGGTGGAGATTTCCAAGATATTGGCTGCAGATACGCAGGTACGTACAGTACCTTTGGTCATCTGTATGCCTTCCTTGAAATGCTAAATGTGATCTGAACTCTAGGATGTGAACGTTAGCTGAATTAGTTTACAGGGATCTTTTCTATGTCATTCTAACTGGTTTGACCTGCCCGAACTAGGACTTAGGAGCTGGGAGACCTTTTCCTCCTGCTCTTCTTTTGCTGCTGAAAACTCATCTCTTCTCATAAAGATGAATGCACCTGCCTCCACGTGGGCAAACAATGTGTGTAGGACCATCCCGGGTTGACCATTTCAGCTACAGAAGTCACACCTGACAAGTTAGGAAAACGGACACGCTCTGAGTAAATCCTAATCACGGACATTCAGGAAAGTATATGCAAAGTACATTTCATTTGTTTCTTTTTGTTTCCTATGGCATCAATGGTCACAAAATAGAGTGGTCCAATAAAGTGCTAATGAGAAAATAGATAATTTTTTAATAGCCTAACTTAAACAACCGTGTTTGACGGAAGAAACGTCCTTTTCTCCTTAGCAGCACTTTCGGGATGGTGTGGAATTTGGTTGTGGTTGCTGTTGTTGTTACTGTTGTTGTTTGCCCAGAGAAGCAGGGGAGGAAAACAAAGACTCGTTCCCGAGGGAGAAAAACATGAGGTTGGAGGAAATTACACGCCTTTCCACAGCCTTACCTTGGAGAAGTTTTCTTTCTTCAAATTGTTTCCCTCATATCCTTCTCCTGTTTTCTTCTATTTCCAGCCATCGGATGGCAGGAAAGAGCTCCTAGAGAGAGAAGACAAAGAGGGTCTGTGTTGCAAAAGAAGCCCCAGGCTGAAGACTGGAGAACGGAATGTGCAACTTGCAAGGGAGCTGAAGACACTGAAAATGTTGTCAGGTACGTTGGACGCTAAAAGCTTGTCTGGAGGGGATGAGGGTTCCACGTTGATGTTTTGCTCAGCACAGGAAAAATGGAAAGCCAAATGGCAGGGCAGGACCTTCCTTAGCATACGATGTAGTGGACACAGTCCTTCAGAAACAGATTTCATCCACTGAGTAACTTCCCACACACGTTACTCTCTGGACTTAGGTGTCCACAAGAGTGAGAATCTGCATTTTTCACACCCGGAATTGTTTTTCTCTCGACAGGACAGGGGGACGACGTGTATAGGCCATCAAAGCAGTTGGATGGAAGCACTTTGTAGCAAGACGATGATGTTTTCTGTGAAAACAATAAAGTGACTAAGATCCGTTAGCATGCCGTGCTTGGCTTTCGTGGGGGTCCTCAGCGGCACGCCTGGACATCCAT
>NW_022445632.1:1860-2733 GCF_009761245.1 Sapajus apella | reverse complement strand
CCTGTGTCATGTGTGCTTTTAGCAGTGCCAGCTCCTTTCTGGAGTTCTGTAACTGCCGCTCGAGGACTGCTTCAGAGCGGTGTGAGGACTGGAGGGTGAAGAGTGAGAAGTTTCGGTCTGGGGAGCCCTGGCCATTCCGCACAATACCCCATAAAAGGGCTGGGGCTAGGCTCGACATTCAACTCGGTCAGTAATATCAAGGCATTTCCAAGCCCGTGGTCTGGTTTTTAAAAGAAGTCAGTAAAGTCGGAAGGGACAGGGAAAGATTTCCAAGTGACAGATGGCTAACGCAGGCCCAGAGGGACGAGATAATATTGCTATTGGTATTACTCCTCTTACTACCACTGTTTGAACCTTTATTGAGTGCTTCACCAGGGGCTGTGCTAACCATCCCATTTGATCCTCACAACCACCATATGACACAGTTACTATGATTTTCTCTATTGTGTAGATGAAAAACACGGAGTTTTAGAGGCTAAGATCTTGTGTAAGATCAGTGAGTCAGAGCTGGGATTTGAACACCCAGATGTGTCTGATTCTCTAAGCCCATTTTTCTTGCTGGCCATGGAGGCACAGATAGCAACGAGAAACTAATCTTTTGTTCAGTTTTTGAAAGGACGATACATTCACATATTCCAAAACTCAGAAGGTACAGGAAGGAAGTGCCTCCCAGTCACCCTTTTGCTCTCTCATGAGTTTTTTATGAGCCCTTGTAGACACATTTTATGTATATTATAGTACACACACACACACACGCACACACACACACGCACACACACACGCACACACACACGCACGCACACACGCACGCACACACACACACACGCACACACACACACACGCACGCACACACGTTTCCTCTCTCTACACAAA
>NW_022445632.1:0-1760 GCF_009761245.1 Sapajus apella | reverse complement strand
GACACATTTTATGTATATTATAGTACACACACACACACACACACACGAACACACGCACGCACACACGTGTCCTCTCTCTACACAAATGGTAACACACTAAAGGTACTGTTCTGTACCTTCATAGTACAAGTACCCAATTCCCCACTGAGGACTTCGCCAAGGACACAGGTAAGGGCCGGGCAGGCACTTGACCTCCGATCTTTGCGTCCAGTACTCGCTCCCCACAGTGCCCCCTAAGTCACCCATGGCAGCTGAATTGTCCCCGGGCTGCCTCTAACAACCACACACAAAAGCAGTGAGCGATGGCCATGCTGCCTCCTGGGCAGACACTCCATCCTGCAGAAGGCACCTTTAGGCTCACTCCTCCATCTGGGAAGACAGGCTGCCAGGGGATGGGGCAGGTGGTTGGACTCACCCTGTCCGCCTTGTCCTGCTGGGCGGAGACAGCAGACAGAGTCCGCTCCAACTCCCCTTTCTGCTGCAAGGCCTCCTGCAGGCAGCCGACCAATTTATTGGACTCTTCTGGAATGAGAGAGATTGAGAGATTGAGATGGGATCCAAAGGACTCCCACTAAAGACCTGTCAACGTGTCAGGTCGAAGGGTGACGGGGTGCCCAGATTCCCACCTTCAAAGTGCCTGGCGGCACGGCGCGTGTGGTATAGGGCAGTTTTCAGCTGCCCATTCTCAGACGTGAGGCTGTTGATTGTCTGGATGTGACCCTTTGGTAGAAAAGCCAAGCAAGTGCTGAAAGGGAAGGAAAGAAGCATTCTCCGAAGGACAGGAGAACACTTCCCACCCTGCACTCACCTCTAACTGCTCCCTTTGCATTTGCTTTTCCTATAGGAAGAGGAAGATAGAGCTCTTAGCAGGGAGAGGCAGAGATGGCACAAGAGACATGCCCCAGGAATGCCACCAGTAACCTAGGACAGATCCACCCATGGGACCAGGTGATCAGGGACCCTGTGGGGATGGGGTGGAATCTGAGGGGTGAGCCTTCTTCCCCAGGCTGGGAGTGGGTGAGAGGAGACTGGCGCCTCTGCATCTGAGTGCTCCCCAAACCCCACAGTCATGCCATGAGCAAAGAAATCACGTTACTTCTCTCAGCCGTTGCTCCAGTCCTTCCTTCTGCTGTTTCTGTGGAAAGAGTCAAGGTGACTGAGGGTGGCCCCTGAACTCTATTGTCCACACCAGGAAGTGGTAGGCAGGGGCCAGGAATGGATTTTGAAGGCAAATTTCTCAGATTCAGTGGGAACACAAACTGGTGAACTCTCCTGAAGCTCCCAAGGACAGAGAGTCTTTGTTGGTTTTTGCCCACAGCCACAGAACTCCAAGTCTGAATCTGGATTCTCTCGAAAGGACAGTAACATCAACCTCTAGAGATGAAGTTTGATTAAGGGGCCCCTTCTGTCAGCTTGTGATTTAGAAAACTATTCATTTCATAAATATTTACTGAGCACATATGGGCCAGGTACGGTTCTTCACAGCAGAGACGTAGGACAGAAAAGGACAGGAGTCCTTGGCCTTGAGGTTTCCATCCTAAGGGGCCTTTAAATCTCAGACTCTCAGAGCTAACAGAGACCTCTGATACTCTACCTCCTGTGGAAATAGGAGGCCAAGGAGCAGAGGCGGCTCGTTCAGAGTCAAATAGCAAATTAGGGACTGAGTCACAGCAGGAATACAGGGCCCCTGACCACCAGTCAGGCTAGCACTTGGAGAGGTCACAGCCCCGAGGCGTGTGTGGCAAAGACCTGAGCAGGGG
>NW_022445631.1:485-2733 GCF_009761245.1 Sapajus apella | reverse complement strand
TGATTCCACAGAAATAAAAACTACAATCAGAGATTACTACAAACAACTCCATGCACGTAAGCCAATAAATCTGGAAGAAATGGATAAATTCCTGGACACTCTCACCCTCCCAAGCCTAAATCAGGAAGAAGTTGAAACCTTGAATAGGCCAATAACAAGAACTGAAGTTGAGGTAGAAATTAATAGCCTACCTACCAAAAAAAAGTCCAGATCCAGACAGGTTCACAGCTGAATTCTATCAGATGTACAAAAGAGGAGCTGGTACCATTCCTTCTGAAACTATTCCAAACAATACAAAAAGAGGGAATCCTTCCCAAATTATTTTATGAGACCAACATCATCCGGATACCAAAACCTGGCAGAGCCTCAACAATAAAAGAAAACTTCAGGCCAATATCCATGATGAACATAGATGCAAAAATCTTCAACAAAATACTGGCACAAACCGATTGCAACAGCACATCAAAAAGCTTATCCATCACAATCAAGCAGGCTTCATTCCAGGGATGCAAGGCTGGTTCAACATATGCAAGTCTATAAACATAATCCACCACATAAACAAACCAAAGACAAAAACCACATGATTATCTCAATAGATGCAGAGAAGGCCTTTGACAAAATTCAACAGCTCTTTATGCTAAAAACTCTCAATAAACTAGGTATTGAATGATCTTATCTCAAAATAATAAAAGCTATTTACGACAGACCTACAGCCAATATCATACTGAATGGGCAAAAACTGGGAGCATTCCCTTTGAAATCTGGCACAAAACAAGGATGCCCTCTCCTCACCACTCCTATTCAATGTAGTATTGGAAGGTCTAGCCAGAGAAATCAGGCAAGAAAAAAAAAAATAAAGGGTATTCAATTAGAAAAAGAGGAAGTCAAATTGTCTCTATTTGCAGACGACATGATTGTATATTTGGAAAGCCCTATCATCTCAGCCCAAAATCTCCTTAAACTGTAAGCAACTTCAGCAAACTCTCAGGATACAAAATCAATGTGCAGAAATCACAAGCATTTCTATACACCAATAAAAGACTAACAGAGAGCCAAATCATGAGCAAACTCCCATTCACAATTGCTATGACGAGAGTAAAATATCCAGGAATACAACTAACAAAGAATCTCTTCAAGGAGAACTACAAACCACTGCTCAACAAAATAAGAGGACAAAAACAGATGGAGAAACATTCTGTGCTCATGGTTAGGAAGAATCAATATCGTTAAAATGGCCATATTGCCCAAAGTAATTTATAGATTCAAAGCTATCCCCATCAAGCTACCAATGACTTTCTTCACAGAGCTGGAAACCATCACCTTAAACTTCATATGGAACCAAAAGACAGCCCGCATAGCCAAGACAATCCTAAGCAAAAAGAACAAAGCTGGAGGCATCATGGTACCTGATTTCAAACTATACTGCAAGGCTACAGTAATCAAAACAGCATGGTATTGGTATCAAAATGGAGATATAGACCAATGGAACAGAACAGAGGCCCTGGAGGCAATGCCACACATCTACAACCATCTGATCTTTGACAAACCTCACAAAAACGAGCAATGGGGAAAGGATTCCCTGTTTAATAAATGGTGTTGGGAAAACTGGCTAGCAGTGTGCAGAAAGCAGAAACTGGACCCCTTCCTGACACCTTACACTAAAATTAACTCCAGATGGATTAAAGACTTAAACACAAGACCTAACGCCATAAAAACCCTAGAAGAAAACCTAGGCAAAGCATAGGTTTTCAGATCATAGGCATAGGCAAGGACTTCATGGCTAAAACACCAACAGCATTGGCAACAAAAGCCAAAATAGACAAATGGGACCTAATTAAACTTCGGACCTTCTGTACAGCAAAAGAAACAATGGTTAGAGTGAACTGGCAACCAACAGAACAGGAAAAAATTTTTGCAATCTACCTATCTGACAAAGGGCTAATATCCAGAATCTACAAAGAACTACAACAGATTTACAAGAAAAAAACAAACCCATCCAAAAGTGGGTGAACGATATGAACAGACAATTCTCAAAAGAAGCCATATGAGGCCAATAAACACGAAAAAATGCTCGTCATCACCGATTATTAGAGAAATGCAAATCAAAACCACATTGACAAACCACCTCACGCTGGTTAGAATGGCGTTCATTAAAATATTTGGAGACAACAGATGCTGGAGAGGATGTGGAGAAACAGGAAGACTTTTACACTGTTAGTGGGAGTGTAAACTAGTTCAACCATTGTGG
>NW_022445631.1:0-385 GCF_009761245.1 Sapajus apella | reverse complement strand
ACCCAAAGGATTATAAATCATTCTATTATAAAGACCCATGCACACATATGTTCATAGTGGCACTGTTTACAATAGCAAAGACCTGGAACCAACCCAAAGGGCCATCGATGATAGGCTGGACAAGGAAAATGTGGCACATGTACACCATGGAATACTATGCAGCCATAGAAAATGATGAGTTTGTGTCCTTTTGTAGGGACATGCATGAATCTGGAAACCATAATTCTCAGTATACTGACACAAGAACAGAAAATCAAACACCGCATTGTTCTCACTCATAGGCAGCTGTTGAACGATCAGAACACATGGACACAGGGAGGGGAGTATCACAAACTGGAGTCTGTTGGGTGGGGCAAAGGAGGAACAGTGGGCAGGGTGGGGAGTT
>NW_022445630.1:0-2733 GCF_009761245.1 Sapajus apella | reverse complement strand
ATTGAAGTTGTACTATGAATTTCATGAACACCAGCTATTTTCTAAGGGATAACATGGGGAGAAATGCCAGATGTAGGTGATGGGAGGATGGAGGCAGCAAACCACGTTGCCATGTATGTACCTATGCAACAATCCTGCATGATCTGCACACATACCCCAGAACCTAAAGTGCAATAAATTTTTTTTTAAATATCATTTTATTTGAACTCCCTCTCTCAAAATTTCCTGAAGTGAAGGACTAAATCTTACACATCTTTATATTTCTTAATACCTAGTATTGCATTGAATATATAGAAAATTATTTAAAATTCTTTCACATAATTAATGCTTACATGTGCTAAGTACCGTAAATGAAGTCCTTCATCTTAACATCCCCGAAATCGTATTTGGCCCATAACAGTGTTTCCTGTCTTTTTTTTTTTTTTTTTTTTTTATCATAATAGAGAGCAGTTTTAGACATTTTTTTTCTAATCGCATCTAATGGTATTTTAGTACAACAGATGTACCGTGTATCTAATTATGTTGGTTATAATATGGAGAGCCATAAACCGTTGTACTATCTAAGACTTTTTACCCCTAAGAACCAAAACACAAATCCCAGTCTGCTCTGCTTATAGCATATGCTCCCTTATTGTTTCATTGATTTAACATGTTGTGGAATAAGAAGATAATATATTACATAATATAGCATAATATAATGTAATTTAATGTAATAGGCTTTTTATACACCAAAATATAAATGTTGGTAGTTGTTGAAAATCTAAATCTAAATGTATTTTACAATTGAAAGAGAAGCTTCTTAAAATATTTTGTTACAAAATGTGTCGCTGGAATTATGGTCATGTATTTGAAATACTTTCCCACAGGCAGACTGTTTGTCCATGAGTGGGCTCACCTCCGGTGGGGAGAATTTGATGAATACAATGAAGATCAGCCTTTCTACAGCGCTAAGCCAAAAAAAATTGAAGCAACAAGGCATGGCTATTTAAATTTTCTAAACTGACTTCAGGCTTTTATTTGCTCTTATTTTCCTTACTTTGATTTCTTCCAAAATCAGTCTTAATGCAGACAATATATCACAAAATGATGCTTTCTTTTTTTTTAGAAAGTGTATCTTAAAGTAGTTGATTGCTATTTAAAACATACATAATTGAGTTTCCAAAGCAAGGCGCCTTGGCTCGCACAGAGCAAGGTTCCATCTCAAAAAGAAAAAAGGAAAAAAAAAAACATACATAATTTCAATGGCAAGCATTTGGTTGGCAATTTAACTTATTTTATACCTCTCTACCATACCTTCCAGAACTCACTTGCACTGATCTTGGGCACTATGTAAATGGATTCACAATATGCTGGGATAAGATCAGAGTTGTTTACATTACAAAACATGGTTAAGTAATGCTAAATGTGGACTGAGTAAGAAATCAAATAGCTTCAAGGAGCCAAGCCGGAACTTCTTGGAGATTATAAATGTTATTTAATAATACCATCTAGCATCATAGTTAATAATAGACTCTCCTTTTGATTATGTGGTCAAAAGAGCAAAATGGTTGGGAAGAATTGGTTCAAAATTAAAATTAGTGCTATTACCTCATCAATGTTAGATGTCCTGCTGGGGCTGAAGACTTGACGTTAAATGTGTGAATTGAAAGGTATATGATTTAAATCAAGGTCCTTCCCCTGCCCCATTGCACCAATTTTCAGGCACATATTTTAGAGACTATTACATTTATTCCATTTGTTTATATCATATTCCCCTTAGATGTCTAACTACTGCTGCAGAATATTCATCACGATTTTCCACATAGATAGCTTCATCATGTCCACCTAGTTTGGGGGCAGTAGAAGCATGGACATATTTGAAACTCCCTAAATAACTGAAGAAAAACTATTCATCATTTCCTGAATTTGAACTGAAAACCTATTGAAAAGACAAAATATGTTCACATCCCAGCATATTTGTTGCAATCGTTGCTACCTGTGGCCAGTTACATACATAAAACATATGTCTAAACTGTCTACATCACTTTTTATTCCACCATCTTTCTTGGCAGCACCTAATCTTCGCTTCCAATCACATTTCACTTTGGAAAAAAATGTTCCTTAAACAATCAAAACACTTGTGTCTATGCCATGTACCATTCTTTTGGGAGTATCTTCTTTGGGAAGAAGTCTACAAAGAACTTCAAACTAAAGTGGTACTCAGAGTAAATGATCTCACAAGGTCTCTTTTTCAGGTCCCTACAGCATATTTGCCACCAAAAGACCAGCAGGAGAGATGTTAAGCAAGAGACCGGCGGCTTTAATACCAGCGGAGAACTTGACCATTGTGTTTCTCTGGAGGCCTCACTTAAATTTTCCCTCTAGAATTTCTTAAAAAAATAGATAATTACTTTGATTGGAGCCCTTACACTCTACTGCCAGGATAGAAAGTACATGGTGCACACAGAAGAATAAACATCTTGATATAAAGGTCATAATGAATAGAACCACTTAGGATTTCTATTAGCGTTAATGATTAAGTTGCCTCAAAGATTAACTGTCATATATTTTCAGGTGTTCCACAGGCATCTCTGGTATAAATAGAGTTTATAAGTGTCAAGGAGGCAGCTGTCTTATTAGAACGTGCAGAGTTGATTCTACAACAAAACTATATGAAAAAGATTGTCAATTCTTTCCTGATAAAGTGCAAACAGAAGAAGCATCCATAATGTTTATGCAAAGTATTGATTCTGT
>NW_022445629.1:0-2735 GCF_009761245.1 Sapajus apella | reverse complement strand
AAAAACGCAGCTATCTAGCAGAATGGTTGTCAAGCGGTACAATCAACATACAGAATTTAACTGGTGTGTTTGCAGCAGTTCAGAAATCCTTAGCTTCGAGAATCTGGAAACAGATGTTTCCAGCCATATACAGGCATATGAGAACTACCAGTAAGACTGCGTTTAAAACAGTGGAGAAACGTCTATTTCAAACTGCTCTGCTTTGTGTTCGTTCACCTTAGGAAGTTGCCTCTATATTTAGATTCAGCGAGTTAAAACACGTTTCTTCTAAAAGCTGAGTTTGGATATTCCAGAATGACTGAGACTAAAGTCCGTAATGAGAAATATCTTGCTCTAAAACAAAAACGCAGCTATCTAGCAGAATGGTTGTCAAGCTGTACAATCTTCTTACATAGTTAAACTGCCGTGTGTGTGCAGTAGTTCAGAAATCCTTTCGTTGGAGAATCTGGAAACAGATATTTCTAGCCTTATACAGGCATATGACAACTACCAGTAAGATGGCGTTTAAAATCTGGAGAAACGTCTATTTCAACCTGCTCTGCTTTGTGTTCCTTCACCTTAGGAAGTTGCCTATATGTTTAGATTCATCAAGTTAGAAAAACGTTTCTTCTAAAATCTGCATTTGGATATTCCAGAGTGACTGAGACTAAATGTTGTAATGAGAAATATCTTGCTCTAAAACAAAAACGCAGCTACCTAGCAGAATGGTTGTCAAGATGTAAAATCATCTTACGGAGAAAAATTCATGTGTGTGTGCAGAGGGTCTGAAATCTTTTCTTTGGGGAATGTGGAAGTAGATATTTCCAGCCTTAGCAAGGCGTTTAAGGACTAGCAGTAAGACTGCGTTTAAAACACAGGAGAAACTTCTAGTTCAAACTGCTCTGCTTTGTGTTCGTCCAACTTAGGAAGTTGCATCTATGTTTAGATTCAGCGAGTTAGAAAAAGGTTTTTTCAAAAATCTGCACTTGGATATTACAGAGTGACTGTGACTAAAGGCTGTAATGAGAAATATCTTGCTCTAAAACAAAAACGCAGCTATCTAGCAGAATGGTTGTCAAGGTGTACAATGTTCTTACAGAGTTAAACTGACGTGTGTGTGCAGTAGTTCAGAAATCCTTTCGTTGAGGTATCTGGAAACAGATATTTCCAGCCTTACCCAGGCATTTAAGACCTAGCAGTAAGACTGCGTTTAAAACCCTGGAGAAACGTCTAGTTCAAACTGCTCTGCTTTGTGTTCATTCAACTTAGGAAGTTGCGTCTATGTTTAGATTCAGCGAGTTAGAAACACGTTTATTCTAAAAGGAGCGTTTGGATATTCCACTGTGAAAGAGCCTGTGGGCCTTAAACAGAAACATTTTGCTCTAAAAAAAAAACGCCGCTATCTGGCAGAATGGTAGTCAAGCTGTACAATCAACTTACAGAGTTAATCTGATGTGTGTTTGCAGCAGTTCAGAAATCCTGTGCTTCGAGAATCTGGAAACAGAAATTTCTTGCCATATACAGGTATATGAGAACTACCAGTAAGACGGCGTTTAAAACACTGGAGAAACGTCTGTTTCAAACTGCTCTGCTTTGTATTCGTTCATCTTAGGATGTTGCATCTATGTTTAGATTCAGCGAGTTAGAAAAACGTTTCTTCTAAAATCTGCGTTTGGATATTCCAGAGTGACAGAGACTAAAGGCAGTAGTGAGAAATATCTTGCTCTAAAACAAAAACGCAGCTATCTAGCAGAATGGTTGTCAAGCTGTTAAATCATCTTATGCAGTTAAACTGATGCGTGTGTGCAGACGTTGTGAAATCTTTTCTTTGGGGAATCTGGAAACAGATGTTTCCAACCTTACCAAGGCATTTCAAACCTAGCAGTAAGACTGCGTTTAAAACACAGGAGAACAGTATAGTTCGAACTGCTCTGCTTTGTGTTCGTTCACCTTAGGAAGTTGCATCTATGTTTAGATTCAGCGAGTTAGAAACACGTTTCTTCTAAAAGCTGCGTTTGTATTTTCAAGAATGACTGAGACTAAAGGCCTTAATGAGAAATATCTTGCTCGAAAACAAAAATGCAGCTATCTAGCAGAATGGTTGTCAAGCTGTACAATCTTCTTACAGAGCTAAACTGACGTTTGTGTGCAGTAGTTCAGAAATCCTTTCATTGGAGAATCTGGAAACCGATATTTCCAGCCATATACAGGCTTATAAGACCTAGCAGTAAGACTGCGTTTAAAACACAGGAGAAACATCTAGTTCAATCTGCTCTGCTTTGTGTTCGTTCACCTTAGGAAGTTGCATCTATGTTTGGATTCAGCGAGTTAGAAACACGTTTCTTCTAAAAGCAGCGTTTGGATATTCCAGTGTGAAAGAGCCTGTAGGCCATAATCAAAAACATCTTGCTCTAAAACAAAAACGCAGCTATCTAGCAGAATGGTTGTCAAGCTGTACAATGATCTTATGGAGTTAAATTGATGTGTGTGGGCAGAGGCTCTGAAATCTATTCTTTGTTGAATCTGGAAACAGATATTTCCAGCCATATACATGCATATAAGAACTAGCAGTAAGACTCCATTTAAAACACAGGAGAAACTTCCAGTACAAACAATCCTGCCTTGTGTTCATTCACCTTAGGAAGTTTCATCTATGTTTAGAATCAGCGAGTTGGAAACACGTTTCTTCCATAAGCTGTGTTTGGATACTCCAGAGTGACTGAGACTATAGGCTGTAATGAGAAATATCTTGCTCT
>NW_022445628.1:0-2735 GCF_009761245.1 Sapajus apella | reverse complement strand
TGCAGAGCCTGGTGCCGGGTGCAGAGCCAGGTGCCGGGTGCAGAGCCAGGTGTCAGGTGCAGTCAGGTGCCGGGTGCAGAGGTGGGTGTGTCTGGCCTCCCGGCGAGGCAACCGGCCTTACGTTCCGACCCTTTTGATGATATAGGACGCCGCTTCTTTCTGGCTACTTCCTGCTGAACAGGGCGGAGTGAGGGAGAAGGGTCAGTTGGCTGGTGCCTCGGTTGGGAGTCGGACACAGGGGTGAAGCAGCATCTGGTTTACGGCCACCCCGGAAGTTTCCCTCAGGCGGGCCTGTAAAAACCTGAGGAAAAAAGGGGCCAGCATTAACCGAAGACAAACTACGGTAACGGGAGTGATGATGGGGTTAGCCAGGGGAGCATGGGGGATTGCCCCCCGTTGAGAGGGGAGACTGATGCATTCTGCTTCTTGCAGAGGTCGTCTTGGAGGCGATAGTGCTGACATTTTCCTCCACAAGGCCCGTTTCATTAATGCAATAGCAGCACTGCTCCTGAAGAAACAGACAGCACCTCCCTTTTCTGCTGTCAGCAGGTCAAGGGCCCCTCGGTTCTGGAGAGTTACCCGGGCCGGCGACGTGATTTGTCGCTGGAGGGAGGCCAGGGAGGCGGCCGACGCTTCGATAGCCACGCGAAGCTTGTCCTCTAGTTGAGTGGCTGCAGTGACGCTGTAGCCTAGGGCGCCGCTACCCAGCCCGGCCACCGCCAGAGAGGATGCTAGAGAGAGACCAACGGCCATTGGGAGGAAGACTGCTCGTCTGTCTCGGTGATTAGGGGAGGGTGGAAGGAGGGACAGAAGTTCGGCCTGTCTGTATACCTCTAACTGCGGGACCAAGGTGACAGGCACACAAGGGAAAGGGAAGGAGGCTCTGAAGGGTTAGGGGGCGATGGGTCGGGGCCATAGGTGAGGCAGAGGTAAGTGGGGCCCAGGGATTCAGATTTCCACTGATCATTTGGGGGGCCAGTTTGAGGCAGGACACATGGTACCACGGAGCGTGACCCAGGAGTTTGGCCGCTGTGGGGGTGGTAAGGATGACAATGTGGGGTCCCGACCACCTGGGCTGCAAGGATCCTGGTTTGAGTTCTCGGAGGAGAATGCTGTTGCCCAGTTGGAGAGGTGCCACTGGGTAGGAGTCCTCTGGTCCTGGAACAGCAGGGAGGGAGCGGTCCGTGTGCTCCCATAACAGGTGGCGGAGGAGGGAGAGGAAGGGAAGGTAGGAGGCCAGTGGAGAGGGTTTACAGGGAGATCGTGAGAAACCAGGAAAGGCCGGCCGTACAGCATTTCGAAGGGGCTAAGGCCTGTTGGCCCCCGTGGGGTGGCCCGGACCCGGGCCAGGGCAAGAGGTAGGAGTGTGGGCCAAGAGAGTTTTACCTCAATAGCAAGTTTGGCCAAATGGTCTTTGAGGATGCCGTGGGCCCGTTCAACTTTACCCGACAACTGAGGACGGTAAGGGATGTGCAGTTCCCAGGAGATGTTGAGGGACTTGGCGACTAGCTGGACTGCTTGGGCCGTAAATGCTGGACCGTTGTCCGACTGGATGGTGGCAGGTGGGCCGAAGCGAGGGACGATTTCCTGAGTAAAGAGGGAGGTCACCATGTCTGCCATCTCCCAGGGAGTGGGGGAGGCTTCCATCCAACCTGAAAAGGTATCTACAAAAGTTAGGAGGTAGCGGAGCTTTTCGTGAGTGGGCATATGAGTGAAGTCAATTTGCCAGTCTTGGGCTGGTAGGTTGCCACGCATTTGGTGAGTAGGAAACTGTGGCCTTAAGCCTCCCTGAGGCGAGACCTTAGAGCAAGTAACGCAAGCCTTGTGTAGCTGCTTAATTGTTTGTTGCAGACCTGGTGAGAAAAAGAGGGGCTGTACAAAGAATGTCTTGTCCTAAAAGGGGGACTGGGCATGAGGGTATGATTAAAAAGGAGTGGGAAAAGGGGTGTCCCTCGAGGACACAGGCTAAAGGATGGGTTTGATTAGGACAGGAAGGCTTACTGTCAATTTCCATGACTGAAGGTATGCTAGGTCCTGAGTAGGAAGGCAATACAGAATAGCCCCCATGTCTACTAAGAAGGAAATGGACTTACCCGCTACCTGCAGCGTTACCCTGGGCTCTGCAAGGGTGATGCGGGTCTTCGAGTCCGGGCTGCGTCAGTCACCCAGAAGGCGGAGAAATTCAAGTGATGGGATTGCTTCCTGTGGACCGGCCTGCCCTCCACATAGAGGTGCGGGGGGTGTGCCTATAGTCTGGGATGGGCAATCACTGCGCCAATGTCCAAGCTGCTTGCAGTCTGGGCAGGGCTAGGTAGGTGGTCAGTGCCCAGTGTCCCTCCTGACCACACTTGAAACAGGGCCCAGGTGGAACACCTCTGGAGTTCTTGGCGGGCTTTGATGGACCCCCTCCACCAGGCACCTCGTGGGCTGCCAGCCTCAGGGCTGCCACAAGAGCTTGGGTTTGGAGGCTTACCTTTTGCTGCAGACGGGCCTGGTGGGTGGCGTCAGCTTTTTCCTCTCGGCCATTAAAAACTTTAAATGCCATGTTTACCAGGTCTCATATGGGAGTTTGGGGGCCCTCCTCAGCCTTTTTAAGTTTCTTTCTAATGTCAGCTGCTGACTGAGAGATGAAATGGGTGGCTAGAACTGTAGTCCCCACTAAAGGGGCCGGGTCCAGCCGGGTATGAAGGATCATAGCATTAGTTAATCAGTCAAGGAAGGCGGCTGGGTTTTCA
>NW_022445627.1:0-2736 GCF_009761245.1 Sapajus apella | reverse complement strand
AAAAAAAAAAAAAAGGAATTAAGAATGGGAAAATGGCTGGCCTGGTGGCTCTGGGAGGCCAAGGCGGGTGGATCACTTAAGATGAGGAGTTCAAGACCAGCCTGGACAATATGGTGAAATCCTTTCTACTAAAAACACAAAATCAGCTGGGTGTGGTGGTACATGCCTGTAATCCCAGGTACTTGGGAGACTGAGGCAGGAAAATCACTTGAACCAGGGAGGTGGAGGCTGAAGTGAGCAGATACCATGCTACTGCAGTCTAGCCTGGGCAACACTGAGTGACATTGTCTCTAAATAAATAATTTGGCCACGACATGCTAAGGATGGAATTACCCCTTCTCTTCTCCAGGTTACAATATTCCCTTACACATTAAGTGGTGATGAACAGTATCATACCCAAGGGGGGTGGCAGGTGTCTGTTTGGGAAGGGAGAATTACTCAGTTCATGTTGCCACGTACATGTCTGAATGCACACGCCCCTTAAGATGAAACACAACAGACGTGTGTCTTGACATGGAAAACCTTTTCTGATGTCTTCCCAGAGGAAACCAGACAGATGTCCAGATCCACAAAGTTCAGAGATGGTTCCAAGACAGCATTCATACAACAAATATATACTCAATCTTCTATGTGCCAGATACATTCCAGAGATCTGCTCTTTGGATGTACTTAAAAACAGCTCTATTTTGGCTAATGCCCTTTTCGACCTTAGCCCAACTGCACCCAGGTGAAAAAAAACCCCAACTCTTATTTTGCATCAGAACACCTAGCCCAGTATCATATTAAAGACTTCAGAAATGCTAGATGAAAGAATGCCTAGTGGCAATGAATTTTTAAAAATATTCTGGCCAGGCAAGGTGGCTCAGGTCTGTAATCCCAGCACTTTGGGAGGCAGAGGCAGAGGCAGGCCGATCATGAGGTCAGTTCAAGACCAGGCTGTCCAACATAGTGAAACCTCATATCTGCTAAAAATACAAAATTTAGTCAGACGTGGTGGCACACGCCTGTACAGCTGTAGTCTTAGCTACTTGGGAGGCTGAGGCAGGAGAATCACTTGAACCTGGGAGGTGGAAGTTGTGGTGAGCCAAGATCACGCCACTGCACTCCAGCCTGGGCGACAGAGAGACACTGTGTCTCAAAAAAAAAAAAAAAAAAAAAAAAAATTTTTTTCTTTTTTGAGATGGTTTCGCTCTTATTGCCCAAGCTGGAGTGCAGTGGCACAATCTTGGCTCACTGCAACCTCCGCCTCACAGATTCAAGTGATTCTCCTGCCTCAGCCTCCTGAGCAGCTGGGATTACAGGCATTCGCCACCACATCCATCTCTTACTTTTAGTAGAGACAGGGTTTCAGCATGTTGGCCAGCATGGTCTCAATTTCTTGACCTGTGATCTGCCTGCCCCGGCCTCCCAGAGTGCTGGGATTACAGGTGTGAGTCACTGTCCCCGGCCTCATTTTTAAAATTTTTTGTAGAGAGGGGATCTCATCGTGTTGCCCAGCTGGTTTCCAACCCCTGGTATTAAGTAATCCTCCTGCCTCAGCCTCCCAAATTGCTGGGATTATAGGCACAAGCTACTACATCTGATGGCAATGTTTATAATGAATCTGAATTTGCTAATGAAGACGAAAATTTACCATTATTTTTCCCCAATGATTCCCAAGTCCTATTCGCAAACAAATAAATTGTAGAAAAAAAGTTTATTTGCCAGTTATTGTTTGAATCTTGAAATACAATTCCTCACTGATGTGTAAAATGGTGGTTATTAATCCATGCTAGCCCAATGAAAACTAATTTAAAATTATTCGTAAAAATGAGTCATTTTTGAATCTTTATTAAAATCTGAATACATAAATCTGTGCTAACACTGGAACTGCCTTCTCACTCTACATATAATTTAACTTCCAGCTTCAACCATGCGGTGTTGAAACCTAAAGCACCCTCATGAGTTAATGTCCCTGAGAAATCATGCAGACGGACAAACAAGACTGGTGGTCTTTAACTGGTGGTGACAGAAAAGGCTGCAGTTTAGTGCTTAAACCTGCACTTAGTGGTCACCTTTCTATCCAGGCAGAGTAACTAAGGAGAGCTATGAAATGTCAAAAGAAAAACAGAGAACAGGACAAAGAGGCAATGTCAGCCAAGCCACTGTAAACCGGTCTGCACCCTTGTATTTCAGCCAAGGGCAGGCAATCCAGAATTACAGACTGCTTTCCTTAACTGGACCAAACAGTGTATTTTTCCTCTGACAATCTTGTCAAGGGTTGCATTTCACTGTATACAGTAAAATACTAAGTCCACCCCCATAAAAATATTGTATTTCTCAGAAAATACAATACATTAAAAATGACTGATTGCTTTTGCTTCGTCTTTTGTTCCGTGAATGCGTAGGTGTTTGAGTCTTCTGTATTTCTTCTTTTACACAGGACAAGGGCTGTTTGAAAACTGGTTCATTTTCTTTATTATCTTCATTCATTTCAGTCACTTCAGATTTTCGTCTCTCCAAAATGTTGGTGTACAAACTGGTGTGGGGCCCTGGATTCAACAAGTAAAGATTATAATATATAAATGTAAACAAGATTATGACTGTACCCAAAATATCACCTCTCTTCTATTTTTACAAGCGGTACCCCATTATTTTAGGCCTGTTTCAATCTTTTGGTAGTACTATTGTAAAGAAAAAAGAACTCAGATGCTTATCAAACTTAGTACAGAAATTCATAATTAATTGGAATATAGC
>NW_022445626.1:0-2736 GCF_009761245.1 Sapajus apella | reverse complement strand
ATCACACCATAGAATATCATGGAGCCATTAAAAATATCCATGTCACCGTATAATACATGATGACTTCATAAATGAAAATGTAGGTGCAGAGAAATGTCAGGAATAGTATACAATTGCATAAAATTAGATTTTAAAAAAGTATATGTGTTTATTTAAGAATATTTTATGTATGTATGCATGTACATATTTTGGTAAGAACATTGGAAAAGATTAGTTCATGAAGGCAACAAGATTTTCATATTAGTTATATTAATTAAAATATTGGGATCGGGGGATCCAAGATGGCCGTTTAGGAACAGCTCAGGATCGCAGCTCCCAGTGAAAGCGCAGAGGGTGAGGGGACGCCGCGTTTTTATTGCCCACAGACTAGGAAATTCCCGGGCAGAGGAGCTCCACGGTCGCCAGCCTGGCTGTTGTGGCCAGCGCGGCTGTTTCGGCCAGCGCGGCTGTGCCGGCCAGCGCCGCTGCTTTGCCCCGCGCGGCTGCTTTGTCGGCGCCCCGGAGCCGCGCTTCTCCGTACAAAATACACTGGTCTGGGGACCCTTTAGGCTGGCGATTGGAGCCACGGGAAGTCGCCCGTACGCCGGCTCAAAAAGGGGACTGAGCAGAGAACCAGGACAGTAGATTCCAGGGGAAAAAACAAAAAAAAGCGCCACAAACCTCAGTGCCGCTGTTTAAGCCAGCACAGTGAGTGGCCGCAGGGGAAAACAAACAGACCCCGGCGCCTCTTCAACAGGCGGCTGGAACACCAATTTAAAAAAGGCTCTGAGGCAGGGAGCCAGGGGATCAGGCTCGGCTGGCCCCACCCCCACAGACGAACAGCAACCAGAAACTCTCTGGATTGAGAGTTTCACAGCAAGCGCAGCTGAACCCGGGACGCTCCAGCTCTGTGGGGGAGGGGCGTCCGCCATTACCGAGGCAGCCCGCCATTGCCAAGGCAACCCGCCACAGCAGAGACTCCGCCCCAACAGAGGCGGGCCACCATCCCCAAAGCAGTTCTAACTACACCCATATAAACAGGACTGCAGGGAAGTTCACTCGGCAGCTGGGCGGAGCCCACAGCAGCTCAGCAAAGCTGCTATAGGCCGACAGTGACTAGGCTACCTCCTTGCTGGGCTGGGCAGGTCTGAAGGAGAAAAAAAAAAAAAAGAAGGCGGCAGCATAACGGAAACTCATAAATAAAGCCCTAAATCCCTGGGACAGAGCACCTGGGAACAAAAAGCAGTTTATGAGTGCTGCTACAGCAGACCTAAAAGTACCTGCCCAGCAGCTCTGAATGAACGATAGAGCTCACAGCTCACCGTTTGAGCTCCTATAAAGAAGAGACTGTCTCCTCAAGCAGCTCCCTGACCCCTATATATCCAAAAAGACACCTCATAAAAGAGAGATCAGATTGACACTAGGCGGGTATCCTTCTGGGACAAAGATAGCAGAAGAAGAAAACTGGTAACAACCCTTGCTGTTCAGCAGCTGCTGCAGGTGAACCCCAGGCAAGCAGGGCCTGGAGTGAACCTCAGCAGTCCTACAGCAGAGGGGCCAGACTGTCAGAAGGAAACCAAGAAACAGAAATAACCTCATCATCAACAAACAGACCGTCAATCTGAAAGATTTGAGACCCAATCTGAAAGCCAACAACCACAAAGTCGACAGGTGGATAAATCCTTAAAGATGGGAAGAAACCAGCGCAAAAAGGATGAAAACACCTGAAACCAGAACACCTCTCCTCCTAAAAGGGATCACAACTCCTCACCAGC
The DNA here is from genome assembly GCF_009761245.1 of Sapajus apella. NCBI lineage: Eukaryota > Metazoa > Chordata > Mammalia > Primates > Cebidae > Sapajus > Sapajus apella. The sequence goes on along the minus strand of NW_022445626.1, from coordinate 982 downwards.
AAGGGAACAAAGTTGGAGGGAGAACGAGTGTGATGAAATGACAGAATCAGACTTCAGAAGGTGGGTAGTAAGAAACTTCTGTGAACTTAAAGAACATGTTCTAACCAAATGCCAAGAAACTAAGAACCTTGAAAAAAGATTTGACGAAATGCTAACAAGAATGGACAAAATAGAAAGGAATATAAGTGAATTGATGGAGCTGAAAAACGCAACACGAGAACTTCGTGAAGCATGCACAAGTATCAACAGCCGAATTGACCAAGCAGAAGAAAGGATATCAGAGGTCGAAGATCAACTCAATGAAATAAAACGGGAAGGCAAGACTGGAGAAAAAAGGGTAAAAAGGAATGAACAAAGTCTCCAAGAAATGTGGGACTATGTGAAAAGACCTAATCTACGTTTGATAGGCGTGCCCGAATGCGACGAAGAGAATGAATCCAAGCTGGAAAATACTCTTCAGGATATTATACAGGAAAACTTCCCCAACCTAGCAAGGCAGGCAAACATTCAAGTCCAGGAAATACAGAGAACACCACAAAGATATTCGTCAAGAAGAGCAACCCCAAGGCACATAATCGTCAGATTCACCAGGGTCGAAATGAAGGAGAAAATACTAAGGGCTGCCAGAGAGAAAGGTCGGGTTACCCATAAAGGGAAGCCCATCAGACTCACAGCAGATCTCTCAGCAGAAACCCTACAAGCCAGAAGAGAATGGGGGCCAATATTCAACATCCTTAAAGAAAAGAACTTTCAACCCAGAATCTCCTATCCAGCCAAACTAAGCTTCATAAGTGAAGGAAAAATAAAATCCTTTGGGAACATGCAAGTACTCAGAGACTTCGTCACCACCAGGCCAGCTCTACAAGAGCTCCTGAAAGAGGCTCTACACATATAAAGGAACAACAAGTACCAGCTCAACTAAAGGGCAAAACAGCCAGCTAGTACCAAAATGGCAGTATCAAATTCACACATAACAATATTA
>NW_022445625.1:0-2737 GCF_009761245.1 Sapajus apella | reverse complement strand
TTGGTAAATTGTGATTCCCTGCATTTGCCTGTCTCTGCAATTTAGGATGCAGAGGTTTGCCCTGTGGCCTCATTACTCTGGTGGATATAAGAAGAGTGTTGATTTTTCAGTTTGTTTAGTTTTTTTTTTTTTTTTTTTGAGACAGTCTTGCTCTGTTGCCAGGTGCCAGGCTGGAGTGCAGTGGTGCGATATTAGCTCACTGCAACCTCTGCCTCCCGGGTTCAAGCAATTCTCCCAAGTAGCTGGGACTACAGATGCACACCACCACGCCCAGCTAATTTTTATATTTTAGTAGAGATGGGATTTCACTGTGTTGGCCAGGATGGTCTCAATCTCTTGACCTTGTGATCCACCCGCCTTGGCCTCCCAAAGTGCTGGGATTACAGGCGTGAGCCACCGCGCCCAGCCTCAGGTTTTTACTTATTATTAGGATAAAGTGATGACTTCCAAGCTTTTTACATGCCAGATGGGAAATTGTTAAATCTTGAGTGTGTTTTTTATATTGATTTGTAATAGTTTCTTTACATATTGTGGAAAATAAGTCCTTTTTTGCAAATTTTGAAAATGTCTTGGCCAGGCGCGGTGGCTCACGCCTATAATCCCGGCACTTTGGGAGGCCGAGGCGGGTGGATCACGAGGTCAAGAGATCGAGACCATCCTGGTCAACAAGGTGAAACCCCGTCTCTACTAAAAATACAAAAATTAGCTGGGCATGGTGGTGCGTGCCTGTAGTCCCAGCTACTCGGGAGGCTGAGGCAGGAGAACTGCTTGAACCCAGGAGGTGGAGGTTGCGGTGAGCCGAGATCGTGCCATTGCATTCCAGCCTAGGTAATAAGAGCGAAACTCTGTCTCAAAAAAAAAAAAAAGAAAATGTCTTTTCCTATTCTTTCACTTTCTCTCTTTTTTTTTTTTTTGGTGCTGGAGTCTTGCTCTGTCCCCCAGGCTGGAGTACAGTGGTGCAATCTCGGCTCACTGCAACCTCTGCCTCGTGAGTTCAAGCCAGTCTCCTGCCTCAGCTTCCTGAGTAGCTGGGATTACAGGCATGCATCACCATGCCTGGCTAACTTTTGTATTTTTAGTAGAGACAGGGTTTCACTATGTTGGTCAGGCTGGTCTCGAACTCCTGACCTAGTGATCCACCCACCTCAGCGTCCGAAACTGCTGGGACTAGAGGTGTGAGCCACCACACCCGGCCTACTTTTTTTCTTAATTTTATTTACGTGACTTGTCATACATACATATATGTTTATGGCTTCTGGGTTACTGTCTTACTTAGGAAGCTGTTCTCACCCTCATAATTATGAAACTCATATCTAAATTTTCCCTAATATATTTATGAACATAAATAAAATTATTTTATTAGAAAACAATTTTCGAGACAGGGTCATGCTCTGTCACCCAGGCTGGAGTACAGTAGCACAATCATGGCTCACTGCAGCCTCAAATTCCCAGGCTCAAGTGATCTGCCAGCCTTGGCCTCCCAAGTGCCGGGATTACAGGTAAGAGCTACTGCGCCTGGCCCTCCCTCCAATCCTTCTAACTCTTTATGTTTACTTACCATGTTCCCTTTGCCTGAAATGCTCTTCCTTTCTCTAATTAGCTGATTCCTGCCCTTCTTTCAAGGCCTGTTCCATGTAGTCTTTCCTCAACCGCTCAACATGTTCTTTTTTTTAACAGCTCAACATGTCCTTAGCCTCTTCTGAAATTCTATTTGATCTATTATTTGACTCATTAATTTATTTTTTGTAATTGGTTGTCTGACACTTTAGTTATCATGTGCCTTTGCAAACACGTGTTGAACATCGACTATGCGTAGGTATGCCGTCCTCAAGGATCCTTCAGTCTGTCGGAAAAGAAAACACAGGCGCAACTTAACATATTAAATGCTATGGATTTTCAGCAGAAAGAGGAGTGATTTATAGATTTATTTAGGGGAGAGCTATTGGGAATCCAGGGGAGATCTCATTGGATGAGGTAGATTTTGGCCTGGACTTTCAGTGATGAGTAGGATTTGAAATACAAAAATGGGCATTTTAGTCTTTTCATTAAGAATATGAGTTCAAAGGCCAGGCTCAGTGGTTCACGCCTGTAATCCCAGCACTTTGGGAGGCAGAGGTGGGTGGATCTCGAGGTCAGGAGTTCGAGACCAGCCTGGCCAATATGGTGAAACCCCGTCTCTACTAAAAATATAAAATTAGCCGGGCGTGGTGGGGCATGCCATAATCCCAGTTACTCGGGAGGCTGAGGCAGGAGAATCGCTTGAACCCGGGAGGCGGAGGTTGCGGTGAGCAGAGATCACGCCCACTGCCCATTGCACTCCAGTCTGGGCAGCAAGAGTGAAACTCTGTTTCAGTTAAAAAAAAAGAAAGAATATGAGTTCAGAAAAAATGAAAAAAATAACAACAACAAAGAATACGAGTTCTTTGAGAAAAAAGTAATTGATTGTTCTTTTATGTCTCTCTCTCTCTTTGAGCCCTTTGCTCACTCACACTTGGAAGAACACCTTTGGTACAGGCTACACTGAAAACAGAATCCCGTACAAGCCCTTCTCTCAGCTTTTCTCTCAGTACAAGGAGATTTTCTCTACCTGGATGGTGAATTCCCTCCTCTTCCAAGTCCCCCAGGACTTCCTCCAACAGTTACTTGTCACTCCAGAGGTTTTTGTTGTCTCTGGACATCACATGCAGGGAGTTCAGTTAATGCCACCCCTGAGTTCTTTTTTTTTTTTTTTTTTTTT
>NW_022445624.1:1948-2737 GCF_009761245.1 Sapajus apella | reverse complement strand
CAGTTTGAAAGAGACGTTTCTCCTGTGGTTTAGACGCGATCTTACCGCTAAATCTTATGAGCCTGTATATTGCTGGAATTATCTCTTTCCAGATTCTCCAAAGAAAGTGTTTCTGAACTGCTACATTCACACATCTGTTTAACTCTGTAAGTTGAACATACAACTTGACAATCATTCTGCTACATAGCTCCGTTTTTGTTTTAGAGCCCGATATTTCTCATTACACCCTATACTCCCATTCACTGAGGAATATCCAAACGCCGCTTTTTGGAGAAACGTGTTTCTAACTCGCTGAATCTGAACATAGATGCAACATCCGAAGGCGAACGAACACACAGCGGAGCAGTTTGAAAGAGACGTTTCTCCTGTGATTCAGATGCGATCTTAAAACTAATTCTTAGGGACCTGTATATGGCTGGAAATATCTCTTTCCAGATTCTCCAAGGAAAGGGTTTCTGAACTGCTACATTCACACATCTGTTTAACTCCATATGTTGAATATACACCTTGACAATCATTCAGCTACATAGCTCCGTTTTTGTTTTAGAGCCAGATATTTCTCATTACACCCTATATTCCCATTCACTCAGGAATATCCAAACGCAGCTTTTACAAGAAACGTTTTTCTGACCCGCTGAATTTAACATAGATGCAACTTCCTTAGGTGAATGAACACACAGCAGGGAAGTTTGAAAGAGATGTTTCCCCTGTGGTGTAGACAAGACCTTACCGTTCATTTTTATATATCTGTATATGGCTGGAAATGTCTCTTTCAAGATTCTAAAAAAA
>NW_022445624.1:1647-1938 GCF_009761245.1 Sapajus apella | reverse complement strand
CTGTGGTTTAGACGCGATCTTACCGCTAATTCTAATGAGCCTGTTTATGGCTGGAAATATCTCTTTCCAGATTCTCCAAAGAAAATCTGTTTAACTCTGTAAGTTGAATATACACCTTGACAATCATTCTGATACATAGCTCCGTTTTTGTTTTAGAGCCCGATATTTCTCATTACACCCAATACTCCCATTCTCTCAGGAATATCCAAAGGCCGCTTTTTGGAGAAACGTGTTTCTAACTCGCTGAATCTAAACATAGATGCAACTTCCGAAGGCGAACGAACACACAGC
>NW_022445624.1:0-1637 GCF_009761245.1 Sapajus apella | reverse complement strand
AAGGTGAATGAACACATAAGAGAGCAGTTTGAAAGAGACGATTCTCCTGTGGTTTAGACGCGATCTTACCGCTAATTCTTAGGAGCCTGTATACGGCTGGAAATATCTCTTTCCAGATTCTCCAAAGCAAGGATTATTCAACTGCTACCTTCACACAATTGTTTCACTCTCTAAGTTTAATATACACCTTGACAATCATTCTGCTACATAGCTCCGTTTTTGTTTTAGAGCCGGATATTTCTCATTACAGTGTATACACCCATTCACTCAAGAATATCGACACGCAGCTTTTAGAAGAAACGTGTTTCTAACTCGCTGAATCGAAACATAGATGCAACTTCCTTAGGTCAACGAACACACAGCACAGCAGTTTGAAAGCGGCGTTTGTCCTCTGGTTTAGACGCGATCTTACCGCTAATTCTTATGAGCCTGTATATGGCTGGAAATATCTTTCCAGATTCTCCAAAGAAAGGTTTTCTGAACTGCTACATTCACATATCTGTTTAACTCTCTAACTTGAATATACACCTTGACAATCATTCTGCTACACAGCTCCGCTTTTGTTTTAGAGCCAGATATTTCTCATTACACCCATTATTCCCTTTCACTCAGGAATATTCAAACGCAGCTTTTAGAAGAAAGGTGTTTCTAACTCGCTGAATCTGAACATAGATGCAACTTCCGAAGGTGAACGAAGGCATAAGAGAGCAGTTTGAAGGAGACGATTCTCCTGTGGTTTAGACGCGATCTTACCGCTAATTCTTAGGAGGCTGTATACGGCTGGAAATATCTCTTTCCAGATTCCCCAAAGAGAGGTTTTCTGAACTCCTACATTCACATATCTGTTTAACTCTCTAAGTTGAATATACACCTTGACAATCATTCTGCTACAAAGCTCCGTTGTTGTTTTAGAGCCAGATATTTCTCATTACACCCTATAAACCCATTCACTGAGGAATATCCAAACGCAGATTTTAGAAGAAACGTGTTTCTAACTCGCTGAATCTAAACATAGATGCAACTTCCTAAGGTGAACGAACACAGAGCAGAGCAGTTTGAAAGAGACGTTTCTCCTGTGGTTTAGACGCGATCTTAAAGCTAATTCTTTTGAGCCTGTATATGGCTGGAAATATCTCTTTCCAGATTCTCCAAGGAAAGGGTTTCTGAACTGCTACATTCACACATCTGTCTAACTCTGTAAGTTGAATACACACCTTGACAATCATTCTCCTACATAGCTCCATTTTTGTTTTAGAGCCAGATATTTCCCATTACACCCTATACTCCCAATAACCGAGGAATATCCAAACGCAGCTTTTAGAAGAAACTTGTTTCTAACTCGCTGAATCTAAACATAGATGCAACTTCCTAATGTGTACCAAACGCAGCAGAGCAGTTTGAAAGAGACGTTTCTCCTGTGGTTTAGACGCGATCTTACCGCTAAATCTTATGAGCCTGTATATTGCTGGAATTATCTCTTTCCAGATTCTCCAAAGAAAGTGTTTCTGAACTGCTACATTCACACATCTGTTTAACTCTGTAAGTTGAACATACAACTTGACAATCATTCTGCTACATAGCTCCGTTTTTGTTTTAGAGCCCGATATTTCTCATTACACCCTATACTCCCATTCACT
>NW_022445623.1:0-2737 GCF_009761245.1 Sapajus apella | reverse complement strand
CATCCTGGCCCTCGGGCCTGGCACCGCCTGCCCTGAGACCTCCCAGATGGGAGACTGGAGGGTTTGTGCCTCCCCATCGCCCCTGCCTGGCTAGAGGCCCCAGGTCCCGTGAGTCCTGCCTCCCTCTGTTGCTTCTGCCCAAGTCGTGGCTGCGGGGGTCATCTCAGCCCTGATTGTCCGTGTGGCTCAATTCTCCCCAGAACTGCTACCCCCAGAAGGCCCCCAAACTTTCCTCCAGGTTCTCCAGGACAGCAAGGAGTCGATGGGTGGGCCGGTCAGTATGCCAGGGCACTCCTGCTGCTAAGCTGTAGTGGTGCCAGCCTAAGGTCCAGCAGGTGCAGCAGGATGGACACTGGGCCCAGACACAATAGCCATGCCCGAGGGCCATGCGGAGTGAGGCAGGGCCAGAAACAGGTGCCAGCTAGGCCTGGGCCGCCCTCCCCAGGGCCCCCTGCCTGCATGCCCCCACCTCGTGGTGTTGTGTCTAGGCGGGCAGCCTCGTCTTCGCCACACCGCGGCAGCAGGAGTGTTTGGTGGGTATAGATTGTGCCTGCTGTTGTCTGCCGGGTTCCCCACCACTGCTGCCAGGGAATGCGGCTGGAGGAAGATGAGAGTAGATAGGGTGTGACAGAGGCTGAGGCCAGTCCTGCAGGGGGACAGGCATGGCTGCCTGGGCTCTCTCCCAGGGGAGGGCTGCTTTCCAGACCTCGTCCTTTCATAGATGACCCGAGGTCTCTGCCTGGGTGGGGCCATCGGAGGCCCTGTTGTGTCAACTGTGATGTGATGTTCTCCAGATCCTTGTCAGGCCTGGCTCCAGGGTCTGGGCTCAGGGATGCAGGCTGCAGGGTTGGAGAGCAGGGCCACAAGAGGGCTTGGTGATCCAGTAGGCTTCGGAGGGAAAGGACCCTGGCGCTGCATCTGGAGGGGAGGCTGCAGCGGTAGGGCAAGAGGAGCGGGGTGGAGGCAGCAGCGTGTGCAGAGGCCGGGCACTGGGGCTGGGGTTGTTGAGCTGGTGTGTCCAGGAGGTGAGATGAGCGTGGGCGGGAGGGCCTCTGCTGCTGGCTGCAGGGTGCCTGAGCCAAGCGGGGGGCTAGAGTTCTCCTACAGTGGTGGGGCTCTGTGCCACTCCTTCCTCCCCTCCCAGCCCAGCCGAGGCCTCTCCGATGGGTCTCACAGGCTGCCCCGCTCTCCTTGCTCCCGTCCCATCTCTAGCTGCAGGTGGGGCCTGTGCCTGGGTGATTCTCCTGCCAAGGACATCATCGACTTCCCCTCAGTGCCGCCCAGTGTCCTCTATGATGTGAGCCACCAGTGCCGCCTCCAGTACGGGGCCTACTCTGCCTTCCACGACAACATGGATGTGAGTTGGGCTGGGGTGGGTACCAGGGTGTGAGGACCCAGTGGGAGGGCTCAGGGGGCAGCCCTCACCAGCCAGTGGATGCCAGCCTGGGAGGAACCTTGCTTGGCCTGGGCTGTGCCCCCAAATGATAATGTGACACGTCAGAGGCCTGTGGGAGAGGCCAAGGATGGACAGCCACAGACCCGGCTCTGAATTCTGGGTCAATCACGGATCCACTGTGACAAGTCCCTTAGCCTCCCTGGGGCTGGTTTTTAAGAGAGAAAAGGCCCAGGCGCGGTGGCTCACGCCTGTAATCCCAGCACTTTGGGAGGCTGAGGCAGGTGGATCACGAGGTCAAGAGATCAAGACCATCCTGGCCAACATGGTGAAACCCCGTCTCTGCTAAAAATACAAAAAATTAGCTGGACATGGTGGCAAATGCCTGTAGTCCCAGCTACTTGGGAGGCTGAGACAGGAGAATGGCTTGAACCCAGGAGGCGGAGGTTGCAGTGAGCTGGGAATGCACCATTGCATTCCAGCCTGGGCAACAAGAGCGAAACACTGTCTCAAAAAAAAAAAAAAAAAGGGGGGGGAAAGGAACCCGTGTGGGGAGGGTCTGTTTATCCTGGAGAAGACTGCCTGGAGTGATCTTCTAACGGGAGTGTTTCCAGAGGCAGGCCTGGGCCAGGAGAGGGGTGGACAGCTGGGGAGTGGTGTGAGTTGCGCAGCCCCGGGCCCCCCACACCACCACAGGGTCTGGAGAGGAAGGTGGGAGCAGACACAGAAAAGACGTCTGGGGGTCTGTGGACCCCCGCCATGTAGAAGGGTGTCCAGGGGGCCCTTGGGGACAGGGTGGGGGCAGGGCGGCTGGTGGCACGGGGGTGGGGTGGGGTGAGGGTGTGGCTTGTGACCCCTCCTTGCAGAATGTCTGCTGCACACTTTGGTGCTCTGTCGGCACCACCTGTCACTCCAAGCTGGATGCAGCCGTGAACGGCACCTGGTGTGGGGAGAACAAGGTAGGAGGTGCCCAGTCCCAGTGGTGGGAAAGAGAGGCCAGACCTCCTGCTGTGTCCGGGCCGGGGCGTCAGCCCCAGCTCACAGTTTTGCTGTGCTCCTAGCAGACCCCCACTCTCTGCAGCCCAAGCCCCCGTCTACAAAGTGGAGGCATTGAGCACAGGGCTTGATTCCATGATTCCCCGGGTGTCTTCAGCTGAGTCGGCATGTGGGCTGTTTTACTCCCTGCTCAGCTCCACCCTGCGGCCTGGGCCACATGTGATGGTGATGATTGGGAGGGGCCTCTCTCACCTTCCATCCTTTCTCTCTGTGCTTTCCGTGGCCTTCTCACCCACCTTGCTCTCACTAGGGTGAGGATGACTGATAGGCTTGAGGGTGGGGGTGGGG
>NW_022445622.1:261-2738 GCF_009761245.1 Sapajus apella | reverse complement strand
TATAGGAAATAATGAGAAATATTTGGCTCAAAAACAAAAACGGGGCTATATAGCAAAATGATTGTAAAGGTGTATATTCAACTTAGAGTTAAACAGATGTTTGAAAGTAGCAGTTCAGAAACCCTTTCTTTGGAGAATCTGGAAAGTACTATTTCCAGCCATATACAGGCTCATTAGAATTAGCGCTAAGATCGCGTCTAAACCACAGGATAAACGTCTGTTTTAAACTTCTCTGCTGTGTGTTCTTTCACCTTAGGAAGTTGCATCTATGATTAGATTCAGCGAGTTAGAAACACGTTTCTTCTAAAAGCTGTGTTTGAATATTCCTGAGTGAATGGGAGTATAGGATGTAATGAGAATTACCTGGCTCTAAAACAAAAACGGAGCTATATAGCAGAATGATTGTCAAGGCGTATATTCAACTTAGAGAGCTTAACAGATGTGTGAATGTAGCAGTTGAGAAACCTTTTCGTTGCAGAATCTGGAAAGAGATATTTCTAGCTATAAACAGCCTCGTAAGAATTAGCGGTAAGATCGAAACCCAAACACAGGAGAAACGTTTGTTTCAAACTTCTCTGCTGTGATTTCGTTCACCTTAGGGAGTTGCATGTATGATTAGATTCAGCGAGTTAGAAACACGTTTCCTCTAAAAGCTGTGTTTGCATATTCCTGAGTGAATGGGAGTATAGGATGTAATGAGAATTATCTGGCTCTAAAACAAAAACGGAGCTATATAGCAGAATGATTGTCAAGGCGTATATTCAACTTAGAGAGCTTAACAGATGTGTGAATGTAGCATTTCAGAAACCCTTTCTTTGGAGAATCTGGAAAGAGATATTTCCAGCCATATACAAGCTGATAAAAATTAGCGGTAAGATCACCTCTAAACCACAGGAGAAACGTCTGATTTCAACCTCTCTCCTGTGTGTTCGTTCAACTTATGTAGTTGCATCTATGTTTACATTCATCGAGTTATATACACGTTTCTTCTACAAGCTGTTCTTGTATATTCCTGAGTTAATGGGGTATAAGATGTAATGAGAAATATCTGGCTTAAAACTAAAACGGAGCTATGTAGCAGAATGATTGTCAAGGTGTATATTCAACTTACAGAGGTAAACAGATGTGTGAATGTAGCCGTTCAAAAACCCTTTCTTTGGGGAATCTGGAAAGAGATATTTCCAGCCATATACAGGCTAATAAGAATTAGCGGTAATATCGAATCTAAACGACAGGAGAATCGTCTGTTTCAAAGTTCTCTGCTGTGTGTTCTTTCACCTTAGGAAGTTGCATCTATGATTAGATTCAGCGAATTAGAGACACGTTTCTTCTAAGTGCTGCGTTTGGATATTCCTGAGTGAATGGGAGTATAGGATGTAATGAGAAATATCTGGCTCTAAAACCAAAACAGAGCTATGCAGCAGAATGATTGTCAAGGTGTATATTCACCTTACAGCGGTAAACAGATGTGTGAATGAAGCACCTGAGAAACAATTTCTTTGGCGACCTTGGAAAGATATATTTCCAGGCATATAGAGACTGATAAGAATAAGCAGTAAGATGGAATCTAAACCACAGGAGAACGGTCTGTTTCAAACTTCTCTGCTGTGTGTACGTTCACCGTAGGTAGTTGTATCTCTGATTAGATTCAGCGAGTTAGAAACACTTTTCTTCTAAAAGCTGTGTTTGGGTATTCCTGAGTGAATGGGAGTATAGGATGTAATGAGAAATATCTGGCTCTAAAACAAAAACAGGGCTATTTAGCAGAATGATTGTCAAAGGGTATATTCAACATACTGAGTTAAACAGATGTTTGAATGGAGCAGTTGAGAAACACTTTCTTTGGAGAGTTTGGAAAGCGATATTTAAAGCCATATACAGGCTCTTAGGCATTAGCGGTAAGATCGAATCTAAACCACAGGAGAAATGTCTGTTTCAAACTTCTCTGCTATGTGTTCGTTCACCTTAGGAAGTTGCATCTATGATTTGATTTAGTGAGTTAGAAACACGTTTCTTATAAAAGCTGCTTTTGGATATTCCTGAGTGAATAGGAGTATAGGATGTAATGAGAAATATCTGGGTCTAAAACAAAAACGGAGCTATATAGCAGAATGATTGTCAAGGAGTATATTCAACTTAGAGTGTTAAAGAGATGTGTGAACGGAGCAGTTCAGAAACCCTTTCTTTAGACAATCTGGAAAGAGATATTTTCAGCCGTATACACGCTCATAAGAATTGGCGGTAAGATCAAATCTAAACCACAGGAGAAACGTCTGTTTCAATCTTCTCTGCTGTCTGCTCGTTCACTTTGGGAAGTTGCATCTATGTTTAGATTCAGAGGGTTAGAAACACGTTTCTTCTAAAAGCTGTGTTTGGATATTCCTGAGTGAATGGGAGTATAGGATGTAATGAGAAATATCTGGCTCTAAAACAAAAACGGAGCTATGTAGCAGAATGATTGTCAAGGTGAATATTCA
>NW_022445622.1:0-161 GCF_009761245.1 Sapajus apella | reverse complement strand
GTAGCAGAATGATTGTCAAGGTGTATATTCACCTTACAGAGTTAAACAGATGTGTGCATGTAGCAGTTGAGAAACCCTTTCTATGGAGAGTTTGAAAAGAGATATTTCCAGCCATATACAGGCTCATAAGCATAAGCAGTAAGATCGAATCTAAGCCACAG
>NW_022445621.1:0-2738 GCF_009761245.1 Sapajus apella | reverse complement strand
TAGCGCGTTCGGCTGTTAACCGAAAGGTTGGTGGTTCAAGCCCACCCAGGGACGCTAGTTTGGAACTTTTAAAGCATTCACGAATTGTCAATCACTAGATTAGTGGGGAAGATTTTCTCTTCCCAAAGTCCTAAGCCACTAATTTATGACTGATCCGAGTCAAAGCCGAGCCCACCTCCCCAACCAGATATCTTCTGAAGTGCCAGGTTTACACCTGTGCAACTCAGGAATCCTGAAGCAGAGAGCTAGGAACCCACTTCCGGTGCAATAAAATTCTAATTCAGTCTGTTATTCACTTAAGCGAGTAATTTATGTGCCTCTAGTCTTTCATTTTTTAACAACAGGAGGCCAGTAGTATCCCCAGGATGTGCCTGGAATTGATATTTCTGTAGTGTAGAGAACTGGGTGCGCCAATGATACATTATAGAGTTTATATAATGCCTCTAATCTGAGTACATTCTGCAAATGTATCTTTCACGGGAGCAGTACCAGATAATATTACAATATAAATACCTATAAAAGGAAAAATGTGCAGATATGCAATTGAATTTCATGCCTCTCCATGGGACCCATGTTCATAAAATGGTGGCATGAGCCACCTGAGAGTGGCGTTTGTGGCCTTCTGACGTCAAAAGCTGAAGCAGAGGACATGAAAACCCTCACTGTACGTCCTCTGTAGGCTGGCCGGATTCATTCCTAGGTCGGTGGTCTCTTATCAGGAGGGAATGCTTGTTGCTTGTTTTATCAAAACCACAAAAGGGAGGGAAAGCCCCAGGCCTTTAGCTGGTAACAGTGGCGAAACAGGTCTTTCCGAAGGGCTGGTTTTTTAACCCTTACCAGAAACAAGCCTCATTGTTACCAGATGCTGCAGCGCAGTTCCAGGTTCTTGGTGTCCCAAAGAACTGTACATGACACACAGAAAGCAGCAAAGCAAAGTTTATTAAGCACAGTAACACTCTCAGAGAGGGGAGAGCGGCCTGATGTCTGGGAGATGACATCAGTATTAGTTTGGTGTATACACTGGGGCTTTTTATGTGTGTTTTCTTCCTTCTCTTCGCAAGGACGGCTAATCTTGAGCCACTGTTTACCTTTCGCTTGATAGTTACTTTGGCCCTTGTGCGCTTGCACGTTGCCTCCATCCCATAATTTTAAGTCCATGCATGTATGCAGTCCATATGTATGGGCTTTAATGAGCTGATTATCGTATGTGGTCATGTTAAGGATACCTTTTCTCTCTAATGTACGTGCCTAGCTCTGAGGAGCTGCCCCTTTACTGGTTTGGATCTTGCCAGCCATGGGATCTTTGCTTGCTTTTTTTTTTTTTTTTTTTTTTTTTGAGACAGAGCAAGACTCTCTCTGGAGTCTTGTCTGGAGCCCAGTGATGCTATGTTGGCTCATGGCAACTTCCGCCTCCGAGGTTCAAACAATTCTCCTGTCTCAGCTTCCTGAGTAGCTGGGAGTACAGGCACGTACCACTACACCTGGCTTATTTTTTTGTGTTTTTAGTAGACATGAGGTTTCACCATGTTGGCCAGGCTGGTCTTGAACTCCTGACCTCTGGGGATTTGCCTACCTCCGTTTCCCAAAGTGCTGGGATTACAGGTGTGAGCCGCTGCACCCGGCCTTGCTTGCTTTTTAAATCTTTTTGTTTTGGCTGCTTGACTTCTGCCTCTTATCTTGCTTCTTGCCCGCATGCCCCTTCACCTTGCTTGTTTCTGCTTTTACTCATTCTGCCTTTTATCCAACCTCCAATTCCCTCTGCTGTTCTCCTGCCTCATAATGGCAGTTAGTGAGGGAGGGTTTTAAGGGGGCGTGTGCCATGTGCAACCTCCGATCCTGTCACAGCCAGAAACTCAGTTTTCAAGGTTTCTCTGTGGTCCTGTCAGCCAAGAGGGAGTCCGGTTGTAGGGCTTAAAGCTTATTTTTACTTCTCAATCCTGACAAGAGAAGGCTGGATGAATGCAGATTCTCTCAGGTGTAAATTTCCCCTACAAAAGAATTTTCGCTGGGAGCAGTTGCTCATGCCGGTCATCCGGTCACTTTGGGAGGCCGAGGTGGGCGGATGACCTGAGGTCGGGAGTTTCAGACCAGCTGACCAACATGGAGGAGCCCTGTCTCTACTAAAAATACAAAATTAGCTGGGCATGGTGGCACATGCCTGTCATCCCAGCTGCTCAGGAGGCTGAGGCAGGAGAATCCCTTGAGCCCAGGAGGTGGAGGTTGCAGTGAGCCGAGATGTCACCATTGCACTCAAGCCTGGGCAACAAGAGTGAAACTCCATCACGCACACACACACACACACACACACACACAAACACACACACGCACAGGTAGTTTACAGGGTTACTTCTGTTTGCTGGCTCTCTGACAGCCACTCTGAAATATGCTAAAGAAATATATTCTGGGGTAAAATATTTTTATTTTCTTCATCTATCTACAGCCTCGCCATGCTGGCAGCCCCCAATCCCAGCATACCTAAAGCCTTTCTTTTTAAAAAGCTTTCCCACTCTCCTGGTTGCCTTCAAGTCGCTGCCAAAACGCAGGTAACAGTGGCTGACTCCTTGCTACAGCAAGCTCAGAATATGTAGCCTTTGCTTTTTTCTTTTTTTCATTTTGTTGGTCTTCGTTCATTTGCAGAAGCTTCAGTGTAGAGCTGACAAGGACACCGTCTTTGACCAAACCTCAGTCAGTTTCCTCCGAGCCCCTTTCTCTGTTAGTTCCTGGCCTGCCAAGTCCAG
>NW_022445620.1:0-2738 GCF_009761245.1 Sapajus apella | reverse complement strand
TAGCGCGTTCGGCTGTTAACCGAAAGGTTGGTGGTTCAAGCCCACCCAGGGACGCTAGTTTGGAACTTTTAAAGCATTCACGAATTGTCAATCACTAGATTAGTGGGGAAGATTTTCTCTTCCCAAAGTCCTAAGCCACTAATTTATGACTGATCCGAGTCAAAGCCGAGCCCACCTCCCCAACCAGATATCTTCTGAAGTGCCAGGTTTACACCTGTGCAACTCAGGAATCCTGAAGCAGAGAGCTAGGAACCCACTTCCGGTGCAATAAAATTCTAATTCAGTCTGTTATTCACTTAAGCGAGTAATTTATGTGCCTCTAGTCTTTCATTTTTTAACAACAGGAGGCCAGTAGTATCCCCAGGATGTGCCTGGAATTGATATTTCTGTAGTGTAGAGAACTGGGTGCGCCAATGATACATTATAGAGTTTATATAATGCCTCTAATCTGAGTACATTCTGCAAATGTATCTTTCACGGGAGCAGTACCAGATAATATTACAATATAAATACCTATAAAAGGAAAAATGTGCAGATATGCAATTGAATTTCATGCCTCTCCATGGGACCCATGTTCATAAAATGGTGGCATGAGCCACCTGAGAGTGGCGTTTGTGGCCTTCTGACGTCAAAAGCTGAAGCAGAGGACATGAAAACCCTCACTGTACGTCCTCTGTAGGCTGGCCGGATTCATTCCTAGGTCGGTGGTCTCTTATCAGGAGGGAATGCTTGTTGCTTGTTTTATCAAAACCACAAAAGGGAGGGAAAGCCCCAGGCCTTTAGCTGGTAACAGTGGCGAAACAGGTCTTTCCGAAGGGCTGGTTTTTTAACCCTTACCAGAAACAAGCCTCATTGTTACCAGATGCTGCAGCGCAGTTCCAGGTTCTTGGTGTCCCAAAGAACTGTACATGACACACAGAAAGCAGCAAAGCAAAGTTTATTAAGCACAGTAACACTCTCAGAGAGGGGAGAGCGGCCTGATGTCTGGGAGATGACATCAGTATTAGTTTGGTGTATACACTGGGGCTTTTTATGTGTGTTTTCTTCCTTCTCTTCGCAAGGACGGCTAATCTTGAGCCACTGTTTACCTTTCGCTTGATAGTTACTTTGGCCCTTGTGCGCTTGCACGTTGCCTCCATCCCATAATTTTAAGTCCATGCATGTATGCAGTCCATATGTATGGGCTTTAATGAGCTGATTATCGTATGTGGTCATGTTAAGGATACCTTTTCTCTCTAATGTACGTGCCTAGCTCTGAGGAGCTGCCCCTTTACTGGTTTGGATCTTGCCAGCCATGGGATCTTTGCTTGCTTTTTTTTTTTTTTTTTTTTTTTTTGAGACAGAGCAAGACTCTCTCTGGAGTCTTGTCTGGAGCCCAGTGATGCTATGTTGGCTCATGGCAACTTCCGCCTCCGAGGTTCAAACAATTCTCCTGTCTCAGCTTCCTGAGTAGCTGGGAGTACAGGCACGTACCACTACACCTGGCTTATTTTTTTGTGTTTTTAGTAGACATGAGGTTTCACCATGTTGGCCAGGCTGGTCTTGAACTCCTGACCTCTGGGGATTTGCCTACCTCCGTTTCCCAAAGTGCTGGGATTACAGGTGTGAGCCGCTGCACCCGGCCTTGCTTGCTTTTTAAATCTTTTTGTTTTGGCTGCTTGACTTCTGCCTCTTATCTTGCTTCTTGCCCGCATGCCCCTTCACCTTGCTTGTTTCTGCTTTTACTCATTCTGCCTTTTATCCAACCTCCAATTCCCTCTGCTGTTCTCCTGCCTCATAATGGCAGTTAGTGAGGGAGGGTTTTAAGGGGGCGTGTGCCATGTGCAACCTCCGATCCTGTCACAGCCAGAAACTCAGTTTTCAAGGTTTCTCTGTGGTCCTGTCAGCCAAGAGGGAGTCCGGTTGTAGGGCTTAAAGCTTATTTTTACTTCTCAATCCTGACAAGAGAAGGCTGGATGAATGCAGATTCTCTCAGGTGTAAATTTCCCCTACAAAAGAATTTTCGCTGGGAGCAGTTGCTCATGCCGGTCATCCGGTCACTTTGGGAGGCCGAGGTGGGCGGATGACCTGAGGTCGGGAGTTTCAGACCAGCTGACCAACATGGAGGAGCCCTGTCTCTACTAAAAATACAAAATTAGCTGGGCATGGTGGCACATGCCTGTCATCCCAGCTGCTCAGGAGGCTGAGGCAGGAGAATCCCTTGAGCCCAGGAGGTGGAGGTTGCAGTGAGCCGAGATGTCACCATTGCACTCAAGCCTGGGCAACAAGAGTGAAACTCCATCACGCACACACACACACACACACACACACACAAACACACACACGCACAGGTAGTTTACAGGGTTACTTCTGTTTGCTGGCTCTCTGACAGCCACTCTGAAATATGCTAAAGAAATATATTCTGGGGTAAAATATTTTTATTTTCTTCATCTATCTACAGCCTCGCCATGCTGGCAGCCCCCAATCCCAGCATACCTAAAGCCTTTCTTTTTAAAAAGCTTTCCCACTCTCCTGGTTGCCTTCAAGTCGCTGCCAAAACGCAGGTAACAGTGGCTGACTCCTTGCTACAGCAAGCTCAGAATATGTAGCCTTTGCTTTTTTCTTTTTTTCATTTTGTTGGTCTTCGTTCATTTGCAGAAGCTTCAGTGTAGAGCTGACAAGGACACCGTCTTTGACCAAACCTCAGTCAGTTTCCTCCGAGCCCCTTTCTCTGTTAGTTCCTGGCCTGCCAAGTCCAG